>NC_052353.1:4105612-4306178 GCF_009727055.1 Benincasa hispida
CCCAGCTCCTGCTGCATGGCTTTTAACACATGACGTAGGGCATCTAAAGCTTTGACATCCTTGTAAAAAAGGATTGGGGTGGTCTCGAGCTCGTTTATCACCCCTCGCATCTTCGAGGCCTCAAGCTTATACCGAGTCAAAAGGCTTTCTCTCTCGAAAATCAGTCGCGATATTTCGGCCCGTTCAGCTCTGATGACCTCCAACTTGACTAACAGTTTCTCTTCTTCTTGTAAAGCCTGAGAGCCACATTCAAGGAGCGCCTTTCGTTTAGCAAAAGCACTACTCTCATCGTACAGTATCTTCTCCAGATCAGACTTGGCCTCTTCTAAACGTTGCTTTTTACTTGTCTAAGTCAACTAAGAGGAATAGGATAACTGGAACTGATTATATTTCTCCATGTTTCGGAAATACTCATCTACAAGTTTTTTGAGATGAGGGAGGTTGGCACCACAAATGTCGGAAATGGCTCGAAATATCTCATGCGTTTTTTTCTCCAGACTAAGAACCTTCTCGAAAGGAGTACGCATGATCTTCTTGTGCATAGTCTCCCACATGGCCGAGGCTGTGTGGCGTCGGACATCGGAAACCACAGTGGCAGCACAGAATTCAGAAATCTCGAGAACGGTCGGAGGTGGTGCCCTATTTGCTCGCCTCGGTAGCTCGTTGTCGTTTGGATTTTTCAAGACCCTCGACTCTTCTCCGGGTTGGAGAACGCTTCCTACCACAGGCGCCAAGGGGCAACTAGTTTCCTTGGCTACTAAATCTGACGTTTCAATGTTCCCGACAACCACTGCCTTATTGACACGAGGGATGTCTCCAGGGATAGCACGCGCTTGGCAGAACTTGGGCACGAGATCTACTGGCAGCGTTTCAGAGGTACCAACTCCCTCAACGACTGAGTCAACGACAAAAGGGCCCATTAAAGATTCTTCGCTTCGTGATACTTCAAGTCCTTGGAAAGAAAGGTTCAGAGGTGACTACAAAAAAGGGGGAGACTGAATGTAAACCGTGCAATATATATATATACAATAAAATTAATAAAAAAAAAAAAGACGACGTACTAGTGAGTTGAGATCGTTAAGAGCCACCGAATCATTCTGAGCCCGCTAAAAAAAATTGGCATCTGATGCCCTGTGTTTTTTGGAGCATCACTTTCAATAGTGGTCGTCGATACTACTTCGACTGTCCTTCTCAATCGATTTGGAAGCGTCTTTTTGTGCGATCGTTGCCGCCCCTTCAGTCAGACAAAGCTGCTTCCCTCCATGGTTGGCTCATTTACCTTTGGGTAGTGTTGGTGGTACTGGGGGAGGGATAGCACTAGTCACTAATAGATGACGATTCTCTTCGAAGTAGTTCTCATGCTTCGTTAACCACCAATCCTTGAATCGCGGGGTAACATGGGTGTGTAGATCCAATGTATGGGCCGACAGGAATACCTGAGACGAGGGATTGCGTCTCATACATACTCTCCAGTAATATAAAACATTTTTCAGTGTAAGGGCGGGAGATATTCTCCCTATATCATTCGGAATGTCCTGATGGAAGCTAAATTGTCGACCAAAGCGAAAGGGACTATACGACTCTATAATTCGGACATCTCCACATTGGGAGGATAAGTAACCTGATCGCATGCTAGAAAAATAACTGGACTTTGGGAGGGGTAGGTCTCTACTATCAGTTAGGCGTTCATGCCTGCTCTTGTTGTGAATGCTTGCATGCCACTGAATACTTGCGCCACTATGGATCAATTCTCGTGCCTCATACTCGTCGAAGTAAATCGAGCCAACTTCGCCAGAAAAGTGGGCCATCTTCAGACCTTGAACATTTACAGGAACGGGGTAATGTGTGTCGAAGTAATGAGCCAGCCAACCATGGACATAATGCATGGGGGAAGTGAAAGTCCATACGCCCGATGGGGTTCGAAGCCTCTACTATCAACCCTAGGCCATGATAGATATTGGCCAGGACTGGAATAACGAGACTATAAACAGTTCTGTGAGCCATCAAGCAAGCCATTCTAAAGACCCCGGGGCGAAGGTAACCTCCCTTCTGGGGAAATACAAAAAGACATAACCAATAGGATAGAAAGGCAGCCAGATAGGTCTTGTCCTTCAACTCGTGTCCTACCTTTAGCTCTGTGAATAACATGTTCTCCGTGCTCGACCAATCTCGAAACATGATCTGCGTACCGTTAGGATTTTGCGTGGACTGGGATTGAGAGGCTTTCTTTTGCTTCCGTGTAACGGGCTTGTCATATTTAAGAACCCCTAGGAACCAAAAAGAGATCCATGTGCTAATAAACACTGAGGAATCATGTTTCGTGGGAGTCATGTGATTTTCTCTCTACAAACACACTATAAAAAAATACACCCGAAAAAGGTGTTCGCACGTTTTCGGCAAGTACTTCTCTTTGTCACGGTGAACAATTAATGAACAACCAGAGGTCCCATAAGGAAATTAATGCTTCGCCCACCGTAGTATGAAGAGAGTTGGTTGAAGAGCACCAGGCTTCACAGAAAGGTCAAACTATGTCACCGTTGCGATGATATGTGTACAGGGAGGCCGTCACTGCGTCAAGCAAATTAATGTCACGAAGGAATCACTCATTTTGACCTACTACAACCTTAAGCCACTCCCAGTAACAGTCAACGAAGCTGAATTCTCTAGGGACTCTTGTCACAATGCTCGAACGGACTTGACCCTCAATTGTGCGACGTCCGAGAGTTAACACTCAATCCGGGTTAGGGGTTTCCTCATGAATAGAAGATCGCAGGATCCATGCACGCTATCCTCGGATCATGGGTACTTCCGTCGATAATTTGGAAAGGATCATGTTGTCATTTAAACTCGGCCAGCGATCAAGAAATGTCCGACTAACAATTTTGCCACAGGAAGGCTGAGTCCATCCTTCATGGGCTGACTCCGATTTTTAAGAATCACGAGGTGCCTCTCATCAGATGAGACCTGCTCAGTGAAGTAAACCATTGTTCCGCAAAAAAAAAAAAAAGGTCACAGGGGAATGAGCTTTAACCATAGGGTTCCAAAAAAAAAAACAAAGCAAAAAAATCAGATTATTCCTAGGGCGATCGAGATGCTCCCATGACGATCAAGATATGCGAATAGTGCTGCAAGGTATACCTTATCGGGATCCTCCCTAGGGTGAAAGCATAGGAGAGTTGTAAGCCTTGTAGGGCCCCTCCTATGACGATCAGGATATGCAAACGGTGATACAAGATAGACCTTATCGAGATCCTCCCTAGGGTGAAACCATGGGAGAGTTGTAAGCCTTGTAGGGCCCCTCCCATGATGATCAGGATATGCGAACGGTGCTATAAGGTAGACCTTATCAGGATCCTCCCTAGAGTGAAAGCATGCGAGAGTTGTAAGCCTTGCAGAGCCGCTCCCATGAAGATCAGGATATGCGGACGGTACTACAAGGAAGACCTTATCAGGATCCTCCCTAAGATGAAAGCATGAAAGAGTTGTAAGCCTTGCAGGACCCTCCCATAACGATCAGGATATGCGAACGGTGCTACAAGGTAGACCTTATCGGGATCCTCCCTAGAGTGAAAGCATGGGAGAGTTGTAAGCTTTGCAGGGCCCCTTCCATGACAATCAGAATATACGAATGGTGCTACAAGACAGGTCTTATCAGGGATCCTCCCTAGGGTGAAAGCATGGGAGAGTTGTAAACCTTGCAGGGGCCCTCCCATGCGACCAGGATATGCGAACGGTGCTACAAGGTAGACCTTATCAAGATCTCCCTAGGTGAAAGCATGAGAGAGTTGTAAGCCTTGCAGAGCCCCTCCATGATGATAGGATATGCGAACAGTGCTACAAGGTAGACTATTATCAGGATCCTCCCTAGTGAAAGCATGTGAGAGTTGTAAGCCTTGCAGGACTTCCTCCCATGACGATCAGGATATGCAAACTACAAGGTAGAACTTATGGAATCCTCCCTAGATGAAAAGCATGAGAGAGTTGTAAGCCTTTGCAGAGCCCCTCCCATGAGGATCAGGATATGCGAACGAATGCTACCAAAGTAGACCTTATCGGGATCCTCCTAGGGTGAAGCATGGGAGGAGTATGTAAAGCCTTGTAGGGGCCTTCCTATGACGATCAGGATTGCACAAACGGCAAACTGCGATTGAGGTGGTCATAAACCTTTACGGGTCCCCCATGACGATCAGGAAAGCACGATAGGCATTACAGTAAGATAGACCATACCAAGGTCATCCTTATGTGCACCAAAAATTTTGGTCACGCAGCGAATATTTCGCAACAAAAAAATAGAGGAAAAAAAAAAAGAATTTTATTACAAAACCAAGATTATGAGAGGAGAAAACCCACCATTTGAGATTATTGGCGGGTGGGCTAGCAAAAAAAGCGGTTGAAACTCCCTTGAGTTACGCTTTAACTCTTACAAAAGATTAAGGGGATAAGTTAGTAAACCTATGCAAAAAAAAAAAAAAAAAAAAAGAAAAAGAAAAAAAGAAAAAGTAAGGGGCAAGTTATAAAAAAAAGGGAAAGAAATTTCTTAAAAAAAAAGAAAGTTTTCTTTTCCTACCTTTGATTAACTAGGAAGAAAATGTGGGAAGAAAAAGAGGAAAAAAAGAGAAAGGAAATATTGAGAAGAGAGAGGGATGAGAGATAATGGAGGGGTTTGTGGTCCTATATATAGAGGTTACTTGTTCCATAACAAATTAGAAAATCCAAATCAAATAAAATATTTGATTTTTTTTTTTATCAAATTTTCTAATTTGATCTATCCTAATTTCAAATTAAATTAAACAAATTTTCTATTTAATTTTATCTTATTAGACTTTGTCCTCAAATTTATCTTCAACTAAAATTTTGACATATTCCAAATTTTATTCAAAGTCAAAATTAAATTGTGGATAAAATCATAAATTAAAATTCTGACCATATTCCAGATTTTATTCAAAATCAAAATTGTTCAACATTGAGATTAAATTGCAAATAAAATCTCAAACTAAAATTTGGGCATATTCCAAATTTTATCTCAAATGTAAGTTATGAGACTTTTAGGCTCAAACCAAATTATTAAGAATAAAATCTCAAATTAAAATTTTGGCATATTCCAAATTTTATCCTACCTAAATCACCAAATCATACTTTTATCCCAAATTATTAAGTCAAATTAAAAATTTGGGCATATTCCAAATTTTATCCCAAATCTAAATTATGAGACTTTTATGCTCAAACCAAATTATTAAGGATAAAATTTCAAATTAAAATTTGGCATATTCTTTCCCCAAATTTTATCCCATCTAAATCACCAAATCATACTTTTATCCTCAAGCAAAATTATTAAGTCAAATTAAAATTTGGGCATATTCCAAATCCTCAAGCCAAATTATTAGAATAAAATTTGAATTAAAATTTGGGCATCTTCCAAATTTTATATCAATTTCATCTAAATTTATGTTCTTATCTCTATTTCCAAATCAAGTTAGGGAAAAGATCTAAAATTCATCCATGTTAAAATTTGGCCATATTCAAATTTATTCCAAATTCAAGTTATTCGAGTTTTTATCTTCAATCAAAATAAATTATGGATAAGAAAAAAATCTCAATTGATCTTTTATTGAAATTTAGGCGTATCAAAATTTTATCTTAAATCCAAATCAAATTAAATTGAGACAAAGCTCAAAAATTTGTTCGTAATTTGGTCGTATCTCAAATTTGATCCCAAACTCAAGTTAAACTTATGTACTAAACTCATAGTTTGACTGATACATCAATTGAGATCAAATTCAAGAACAGATATATTTTGGATTTTGTTTCTAACATATATATATATATATATATATATATATATATATATATATATATATATTTTCGACATTCATCCAGCCATATATGTGCATAAATCTCGAAAGGGGCATTTGTTGAATTTAAATTTTGGATCAATCACAAGTTTTCACGTCATTTACTAAATTAATGATGAAATTTTAAAGTCATTAAATTTAGGTCCAAATTAGAAGTTGACATATTTCCCAAATTGAAGTTGAAGACAAATTTTGGTGACGGCACGTGGTTTATCATGACCGTTGAATTAGATAAGATTAATTTGGCCCAAATTGATATTATTATTTGAGTTAAAGTCCAACTAAGCCCAAAAATAGGTTGAATTTGACCAAATGTCAAATCAGGAAAGACATGCCCATAGACCAACCAAGCCCAAACCCATGGGCTAACCAAGCCCAAGCCCATGAAGCCCTATAAATAGAGACACTATTGGGAGGATTTTTTCTTAGAGGATCAAGTATTAGAGATCGAACCACATCGCATCAAATCAAGTTCAACGACAAATTGATTTTACTAGTAAAGTTGTTGTTGGCTAGTGAATATGTGAAAGAATTGCAACAATATGACGATGTGACCATTGGAAGTATGACTACGTTAGACACCAAACCAATTGTAGGGAGTCTCATCATTTTCATTCCATGTGATCATTTTGCTCATTGGTTCTCTATTAATTACAGATGGCCATTGTTGAAAATGATGTTCAAAATAGAAACAAAAGTAGAAAATATGTGTGCAAGTGAAAAAAGGTCAGCAATCTGGTAAAGGTGGTCATTAAAAGTTAGCCAACATGATGGAATTTAAAAAAGAGTTGCTGAACCAATGATCCAACACATGAAATTGCAAAGGAGAAAATAAGATTTTGGGGTCGGTTAAGTGAGAAGATGAAAAATATGAGATTTAAGGTTTTTTTGTTATCTTCTTTTAATAAATAATAATAAGAAGAAGAATAAGAATAGTGATAATAATATTAATATTAAACTGAAATATATATATATAAACACCCACATGTTTCAAACATTTAAAATTTAATTCTCATTTGTATGTTTTTGCTTAGGTTCAACAAACCATTTTTACTTATTTGTATATGAAAAATTGAAACTACCGAAAATATAAAGAAAAAAATCAAATTAATTTGATAACAATATGTATAAAATAATAATAAAAATATTTAGATACAATTGAATTTGTAACAAACATATAAACAAATCAAAAGTTAGTTGGATAAAATCAAATTTGATAATAAAAAATAAATTCAAATATAAATTAGAGAGAAAAAAACAGAAGTTTTTGTTCATTCGGATTAAAAAAATCCGTTAAGTAGTTAGATAATATCTAATTTGATAATAAAATATAAAAAATCTAATTTGATAATAAAATATAAATTCAAATATAATTTAGGGAGAAAAATCAGGAAGGGAGTTCGTTTATTGACAATTACAGTATATAATATAATAAAATGATAATGAATTAAAGGTAAAAACTACAAAAAATAATCAAATTTAAACGAAATATACCGTTTATTAGATGATAATATGTATAAAATATTCCATAAAATCCTAATTAAAATAAAAAAAATTAATCCAAATTTGGAATAATAAAAAATGAATAAAATAAAATAAAATCTAATGATGTATTATAAATTAAAATCAAAATGGTGATAAACAAATTAAATATTAATTAATTCTGAATATTTTCGAAAAGTGGTTACATCAAATCAAAACAAATAGCTAATTTGATTCAATTAGTAGAGAAAAACGAAGAAGAGATTGGTTTATTTTAATCAATTCGTGAAGTAGCTATCAAAATCTTATTTCAATTCCAAAATAGTGCAAAAATTACGAATGTTGGTCATTTTTCAGTTTTGAAATTGAATATATTAAATTATAATATGATTAATTTGATTATTAATCAAGCTCTCCGATCACATTGTATTTATATATCGATTATTAATCAAGCTCTCCACTTACATTGTATTTATATATCGATTATTAATCAAGCTCTCCACTTACATTGTATTTATATCTTGATTATTAATAAAGCTCTACACTTACATTGTATTTAATATTTCAGACATACGAACCAACTAAGGGCAAGTCAAGTATTATCAAAATAACAACTAACATAGTGATTAAATATGAAATAATATGTACAACTGAATCTAATAGCATATACAAAACAATTTATAACTTAAAAAATATGGAAAAATATCCAATTAATTTATTAGAAATATGTATAAAATAATTAAAAACAATTCAAACATTTGAATAGATTTAAAATTGGATAATACATGGATATTTAAGATTTGGTAGAAAAATCTACATATTTAATTCAACTAAGATTAATATGAAAAGTGGTTAAACAGAATCTAAATTAATAACAAAATCTGCATTAAAAGCTTAACTACAAGGAAAATCAGGGAGGGTGGTTATTTTGAGGAAGACGGTTATTTTTAATTTTTCAACTGAATCTATTAGAGGGAAAGTGGAGACCTAAGACATCAGCAATTACCCTATATATAGAACTCGTCATTGTTTATGATTCTACACTTACCATGTATTTGTAGTTTCGTCAATAACAGAAGCTACGAACTAGACAAGGTTAAAATAGGGATTTGAAAATTTGTGGTTATTATTTGCCAATTTTTCCATTTTTCAAAATCAAACCCTAAAATCTGACATACGTTCCAATTCCCCTACTATTATTGTACATTAGAGATGTCCATATACGCGCAGCTTCGAGCCTGCTGGGACCATCCTGAATGAGATGGGGAATTTTCGATTGGATAGAAAATAGGAGAGAGAACTACAAGAATTTTCTCTTTATTGGCTAAATGGGAACGACGATAGAGACAAGAATTCATGTTGACTAAACAAGAGGAATATTTCTCATCCCTGTCTCTACCTCGATGAATATAACATATATACACATAGAGTTTTGCAATTACAACAAAATATTTATATGCTAAACTTCCACTTCAACGACTCATGTACAATTTATCCTTTAGTTTCAACCAAGGCTCTACTAAGTTTGAGCTCCTCTTACTTCCACAATAAAGATTCTCTCAAGCTTTGTACGAGATCTTCTTCTTAGACTTCCCCTAGAATTATGAGCTCCTCTCACCCTTGCATATAAGCTTCTCCTAAGCTTAGTTTGAGATCACTTCAATATAGTGGAACTTAGACTTCTCTTAAATATGAGATAAACTATCTTTCGCTCATAGTGACACACACAATTGATAATTACACTTTAGCCTAATCTAGATGACAATCGACAACATCCTCAATAGTGACGTACACAAAGATTATATAGAATCCATTCAGGCATTTTACTTCGAACAAACTCTACAACTCTTAACTGAAAGGATACACAAGTACTTGCTGCGGAAGTGATCATGTCCTTATTTTAATTTTACATAACATACAGAAAACATATAAGGGGAAAACAAAATATACCAGATCTATTAAGCATACTTACGTAAAGAAATACAATCAGAAAAAGAGATTCAAAAGTCACATACCTTAAAGACTAATCTCTTATTGATTCCTCTCTGAATCTCGAACACAGCGAATACTTGATTGTGAAAAATGCAGCAATCAATTGAATACCACCACACAGAAACTTCAATATTCTTGAGGTAGAGAATCGCAGAAAGTATGTGGGCTTCTAAATTAATTTGGAAATGAACGTATTTCTTAATTTTGAGACCAAAAATAACTTTTCTCAAACACCCAACTTCAACACACTTTGGTGTTTATATAAGAGTGCGAGCGGGAGGTGATAGAGCATTTCTTTCATCTTCCATATATTAATGAGAAAATAATGAAGGAAAGGAAAAAGTTATCAAATAACTTATTTTCCCTAATACAAAAATATTTATTTAAAACTAATTTTCCCTTAATAATATGTAAACATTAAAAAAATATTCTCTCATTAATTCAACAATATTTAATATGAATCAAATTCATATTAATTTTGATATTTGAACCATATTTAAATAAACATTTTCTCTCAAATTATATCTCATATAATTATATCTTATATAATTAATTTCTTTTATCAATTTGAATAATTCAAATTAATCCAAATTAATTCGATTCTCATTTATCCCAATTGAGCTAACGAGGGGACTTTATGGACCTATAGATTGAAGCTCCAATGGTACTTAATTAATTAATTAAACTATTTTAATTAAATTAATCAATTTTCATTAACTGTTGTCTCCACTAAAGACCGATAGTTGTACTCTTCGCACTACATATATATTTATGTGTCCATTAGATATAACCAATCAACGGTGCATTAACCCTTCACAAGTTGCTCATAAGCACAGCTCGATCAAAATTATCATTTAATTTTGCCCCTTTAGTTACATCTAACTTCTTAAGTACCACTAATCTCTCTAATGAACAATAGGTTATAGTCCAACTATAACCTAACCCCTTTCGGGCCAGGAGAGGGTGTGACACCACATTGTTCAAGCCTCGAAATCGGCTCTTAAGAAATCAATTTCTCTACTTACTCTAGCTATAGAGAATGAGTAAATTCTTTCTTCTGTAATTGTGTTCCTAGCTCCCTAATCAGACGAATCCCCAAAATGGTAGTCATATTGAGTCGGTGAAACTAGCCACTCTCATCAATATAAATCAAATGATCGCTTTCATAGACAGGAGTTCACAACTCACTGAGGATTTAGGTCAAGTTATCTATAGTCATCCTGGTAAAATGTAAGTCTCATCTATCAACGGTGTTATATAGAGAGACTATTCATTTTGTGGTCCTATCTTATACAAATTTTTTGTATAAAATACCCCTGTTCATATATATCCATAATGATGAGGATCAGATAATTCATAGCACTTTACAATGATTGTAATACTATAAAGTGGGTCATATTCATAGTGTCACCAGGATAAGGTACCCAACCTTATTAATTCATCTATTATAAACCGTTTAGGTTATCACTTAAACGTGATCCACCTATATATCTTTACATACATGTCTTGTTAGGGTTGATGCCTTAAATCTCGTAGGATCCTGTAGTTTGTAAACACTTATATGAACAAACACTTGTGATTTATAATATATGATATTTTATTCACTTCAGTCTATGAAATATGAGATATTTTAGTTGCATTAACCACAAACCAATAAACTAAGATCCATGGTTATCGTTATAACTTAAACACGTATGTGGAAATATACAAGTGGATTGTGTTTTAAGTGATAACCTAAATGGTCTGTAGTATATGGATAAAGAGGGATACCTTATCCTGGTGACACTACGAGTGTGACCCGTTGTATAGGTGTTACAAATGTTGTAAAGTACTACAAATGAACTGATCCTGATCATTCATGTATTAAACATGCGAGAAGAGATATTCTATACAAAGGAGTTTGTATAAGACCGAACCACCAAATGTTTCATCTCGTTATATAACGTCGTTCATAATTGAGACTTTCATTTCACTAGAATGACCATAGGTAACATGACATTAATCCTGAGTGAGTTGTAAACTCCTGCCTATAAGGACGGTCATTTGATTTGCATGGGTGAGAGTGGCCAGATCGCCGACTCAACAAGCCTACCATTTTGGGGATTCGTCTAATTGGGGAGCTGGGAACTCAATTACACAAGATGGAATTCACTCATTCCCCGAAGTAGGGGTAAGTAGATAAATTGCTCCCTTAAGGGCTGATTTCAGGGCTTGAACAATGTGGCGCCACACCTTCTCTTGACCTGAGGAGGGTTTAGTCATAGTGTGACTATGATCTATTGTTCATTAGAGGAATCAGTGGTACTTAAGGAGTTAAATGTAACTATAGGGGCAAAAAGGTAATTTGGCTAAGCTGTACATACGAGCGATTTGTGAAGGGTCATCATATTGTTGATTGATTATATCCAATGGACACAAAAATATACCTGTAGTGCGAAGAGTGCAGTTGTTGGTCTTTAGTGGAGTGTTCGACAGTTAACAGATGGTGGATAATGTGATTAAAGAGTTTCGTCAGTTATTCACGTATGGTTGGAGCTTCAAGCTACATTTCTATAAGGTCCCTTTGGTAGCTCAATGGATTCAAGTTGAGAATCAGTTTTTGGGTTAGTTTGAAATGTTCAAATTAACAAGAGAGAATTTGATTATATATGATATAATTAAATTAATTAAATTATATATGATATAATTGATATGATGTATTTGATTGGAGGAATTAACATACATATGATTTATATTAAATGCCATAAAATAGAAAAAGAAATATGGTTTAATGTTGCATATGATGCAATATTAAAACTATAGGTTATAAATATAATATGGTAAGTTAGTTATAGTATTTATATATAATTTATTAATTATATGATAATTATTATTTCTTTTTCTAAACAACCGACCTTAGTGGGTGGTTACACCATTTTATGGAAACTGTGAAATAAAAAGAAATTTAATTTCAAAATTCTTAGAACAACGCGTGACTTACATTATTCACTATCGAGTGACTAAATGATCACATCGTACTATACGATAGTAATCTTTTATAAACGATCGAGTATCGAGTCTATACGATAGGCTTCCATTTGCTACACGTTACTATCTTTGTCTACTCGATCGTTTCCATTTTCACTTCCTCCTTCCCTCATTCCAAAATAAGTCAGAGTCCACAACTCCTGGATTCTCACACCGAGAATACCAAGGTAATCTTATGGTGGTGTCTAGTTCTGTTCGAGGATTGAGTCTTACTCGCTGGTGTTTGAGGAAGTTCTAGTTGTTCCTTGCGTTCGAGTTCGATCGAGGGAAATACGTGAAGAAAGAGTTCTTCAAAGGTATTGTTTTCTTGATCCCTTGTATTTAATTCTGAAGCATGCTATAATTTATCTTTAATGCATAATCATTTCTGTATGATTGTAAATGTTTGAATTTTTTCACAATGGAGTTGGAACGATCCGCTTCCAATTAAATATCCTATATAATTAGAGTTCCTTCAATTAGTATTAGAGACAGGTTATTTTTATTGCCAAATTCCATTATTGTATTGAATGTCATTTATAGTCTTGGTGGGTTTTAAGTATTCTGCAATTCCTTTAAGTGTTAAGTGTGGTTGTGGACGTGGTTGATGGATGTTTATAGGATAATTGCCTCTATTTAAATCTTTCATTTACTTTTACAAAAGTTAATTTGTAAGGGCCCCTGCATTTTTGGGTATAATTAACTTGAAATCGAGTTTGTATTCAAGTTTTTGTTTGTTTGTGTCGTTCATGATGAAGCTTCAGACGTAAGAAGTTGTTGTTCGCTTCGAGGAAGAAGACGAATCGTTGGTCACATCGTGTAGCCCAAGCTAAACGACCATTTAGATTTGGCTATGCGATCATGTAGAAATGTTTTACTCGATCGTGTAGCATTTTCTACATGATCGCATAGCTAATGCTACACGATCGAGTAAAGAGTTTACTCGATTGTGTTGCGTTGGCTACTCGATTGCGTAGACGCTCGGGGTAAACGATCGCAGAGTATATGATACTCGACGCATGGCGTGCACGCTAAATGATCGTGTAGGCTAGCATGCTCATCGCATAGTCATTAGCTACATGATCATTTGGTATACGATACTCGATGCTTGCTACTCGATCGTGTAGACAATCATGCTCATCGCATATTCCTTGGTTGCACAATCACATGGCATGCGTTACTCGATGTGCACTGCACGATTATGTGGACTTTTATGCTCATCGTATAGTCCTTAGCCACACGATCGTTTATACTCGATGTGTGTTACTCGACGATCTAAAGGAGTTGCTACATGATCAAGTGACGAGGCTTCGCCCAGGCGGTTCAAGACTCGGTTTGCCTGTTTGAACCGGTTGACTCAATTCTTTTGTAACAGTTAGCTTTTATTTTTCGGGTTTGAGGCATATTATACCGGTCCATCAATTTTTTAATGAATGTACATGTCATGTATGTTTACTTATATGCCATAATGTATGTCATATAGTTTTTAAATCCCACCATAGGTTATGCATTTATTCATGCATCATCTTTATTTATAAATGTTATAATATAGTAGTTTGCATGATATACATTAAAGCATGCTCATGCATCATATAATATAAGAGTTATAATATATGCATGCATTAAAGCATATCCATGCATCATCTTTATTATAAATGTTATAATATAAGGATGTATGTTAGCATGTATGCTTAGTTCATTACTTGTTATATAAAAGTTATATATTAGTAATGAATGAACATTGCATGAAGCATGACACTTAGGATTATTTATAAAAGTTATAAATGCCTTGTGAATGCCTAGCTTAGCAATGTGGTTGCTTTTGATTGTTTCATTTTTTATAAGAGTTATAATTAATGAAATTAGAATTAAAATCAATAAGAAAAAGTTGCATGAAAACTTAGGCTTTAATCATGTTTTAAAAGAGTTTTAAAATTTGATTGAGATAAACTTAAGATCACGGTTCTAATGAGATTAGAAACCTAAGTTTAGTCTTTTAATTCGATTTAATAGGATTAAATTGACTAATAAAAATTTAAATATGTACCAAATCTATCTATCAGGGACCTTTTGGCTAAAGCTGGGGTACTTAAGTTTATAGAAACTTCGCACCCCTACCTGGAAACCTACCTGGAAAGGTGAATTAGATGGATTTGTTACATGCATGCAAATTTGATGATGGTCTGTTAAAGTGTTTAATAAGACTTGAATCAAACTTGTTTAATCATCAAAAGCAAGTGTTGTTTTTTAGAAAATTAAACAACCACTTAGTTAAAATCAATAGCTGGATTTACTAAGTTAATGAATCCCTAGGTAGAACATTCAGTGGGAGGTAATTGGAGTATATGATACTTCACTTTACTTCTACACATTTCTCCTTAAAAAGTTCACACCGTGAGATCTATCATCGGCCTCAAGGCACACTAGGAGTGTCCCCCTAAAGGATGGAATTTGGGTTAGTCAATACCAAGGTGAATGGAGAGAATGTTCATAGTAAGTAGGAGCGGGACGTGTGACAACATATCCCTCGGTCTCTCTCATTAGTGCATCGCCTCGAGGCACCCTGGGACTGTCCCCCTAAAAGATGGTTGTATTCGCTCAACTCTTTAACTAATCACTAGAAATGGATAGGGTTGCTTTAGTCTCTTGTCCTAATCTGTTTTTTCCCTAGGTGGGCGCATTAGGGCGGGACTCTAGGGTCTAAAATGAGGGGTTACACTTACACGGAATTGTTAAGGATGTTAACAAATTTTGGACCGAACAATGGTGACTGTTAGATTCAGTTACAAGGAGTTGTTTCTGTTTAATGGTTAAGATTGTCTCATTCCAGTGAAGGAGCACTTAATCACCCTATGGTGACTATTGTCTTGCCTCACTGGGGCATCATTACAAAATAGATGTCACTTAGGGTACAATTGAACTATTTTGCTAAAACTTAATTGGTGTTAAATGTGGTAATGCAAGTAGACTCATTAAGTTTGTTCTTTTTTTCCAACAACTTTTAGAATGGCTACCGCTACTTTATCGCTATTAGCCGCTGATAAACTGACTGACGAGAACTACGCTAGTTGGAAAAATACCATAAACACGATACTTATCATCGATGACCTGAGGTTTGCCCTTATGGAGGATTGTGTCCTCATATTCCACCTCCCAATGCTGCTCGAAATGTTCGAGAGGCGTACGAGCATTACGGGAGAATGAGAAGGCTCGAGCGTATATCTTGGCCAGTCTTAATGATGTTTTAGCCAAGAAGTATGAGCCTATGATCACTGCATGCAAGATCATGAAGTCCCTGAGGGGAATGTTCAGACAGTCGTCCGCGCAGCTCAGACACAACGCTCTTAATTTCATCTTCAACTCCAAGATGAAAGAGGGTACATCTGTTCGTGAACATATTCTGACATGATGGTTCATTTCAATGTAGGGGAGATGAATGGGTCGAGCATCGATGAAGCCAGTCAGGTTAGCATTATTTTGGAGTCGTTACTAGAAAGCTTCATTCATTTTATAACTAATGTTGTTCTGAACAGGGTTGATTAAAACCTTACAACTCTACTCAATGAGTTGCAGACATTCTAATCTTTGCTGAAAAACAAGGAAAAGAAGGTTAATGAGGCAAATGATACTTCATCTTCCAGAAAGTTCCATAAAGGTTCGACCTTAGGAACTAAGTCTGCACCTTCTTCTTCCGGCACTAGCAAGTGGAAGAAGAAGAAGGGTCGTAAGGGGAAGGCGCCTGCTAACCCACAACCTGCCGCTCTACAGGTTAGGTAACCAGTGTGGGTTGAAAAGGAAAATATTTTCACTGCAACTAAGACGTGCATTGGAAGTGGAACTGCCCTCGTTATTTGGTTGAGAAGAAGAAGGCCAAACAAGGTAAATACGATTTACTGGTTTAGGAGACTTGTTTAGTGGAGAATGATGATTCTGCCTAGGTTATTGACTCTAGGGCCACTAACCATGTTTGCTCTTCATTTCGGGGGAATTAGTTCCTGGCGCTAGCTTGATGCTAGTGAGATGGCGATGGAAATTGAAACCAGACACGTTGTCTCAGCTGTGGCAGTGGGAGGTCTCCGGTTGACATTACAAAATAGGTTTATCATTTTCAATGATGTGTATGTAGTTCCCGAGTTAAAGAGGAACTTAATTTCTGTAAAGTCATTGCTTGAATGTAATAATTCAATACATTTTTCTGTTAATAAAGTGTTTATTATGAAAAATGGTGTTGATATATGTTCGGCTCAACTAGAAAACAATTTGTATGTGCTAAGGCCATTAGTAACAAATTCTCTCCATAACATAGAGATGTTTAAAACTGTCGTAACTCAAAACAAACGACTTAAAGTTTCTCCTAAAGAAAATGCCCAACTTTGGCACCTACGTTTAGGGCACATTAATCTTAATCAGATTAAGAATTTGGTGAAGAATGGACTTCTAAACGAGTTAGAAGAAAATTATTTACCTGTTTGCGAGTCATACCTTGAAGGCAAAATAACTAAAGACCTTTTACTGGAAAAGGTTATAGGGCCAAAGAGCCTCTGGAGTTAGTACATCCAATCCTTTGTGGTTTGGTGAATGTGGAGCCAGAGAAGGCTATGAATACTTCATCACTTTCATTGATGATTATTTGAGGTATGGGTACGTTTATTTAATGCAACATAAGTCTGAGTCCTTTGAAAAGTTCAAAGAGTTCAAGGCTGAAGTTGAAAACGCATTAAGTAAAATGATTAAAACACTTCGATCTGATTGAGGTGGAGAGTTTTTGGATTCAGAGTTCTAGAACTATTTGATAAAACATGAAATAGTTTCCCAACTCTCAGCACCTGGTACACCTCAGCAGAATGGTGTATCGTATAGGAGAAAATGAACCCTGTTGGACATGGTTCGGTCAATGATGAGTTATGCTTCCTTATCGAACTCGTTTTGGGATTTTGCAGTAGAGATTGCAGCTTACATCCTGAACTGTGTTCCCTCTAAGGGTGTTGCCAGAACACCTTTGGAGTTGTGGAACGGGCGTAAAGCTAGTTTACGTCACTTCCTCATTTGTGGTTGCCCAACACATGTGCTTAAGGCTAATCCTAAGAAACTGGAACCATGTTCGAGGTTGTGTCCATTTGTAGGCAACCCCAAAGGGACACGAGGGGTTACTTTTATGATTCTAAGGACAATAAAGTGTTTGTATTAACAAACGCTACTTTTCTTGAGGAGGATCATATAAGGGAGTACGGTCCTAGAAGCAAAATTGTGTTGAATAAGTTTTCTAAAGAAACTACTGAATCTTCAATAAGAGTTCTTGAAGAGCCTACTACTCCAACAAGACTTGTTGATGTAAGTTCATCTAGTAGGTCAAATCCACCTCAAATGTTGAGGGAACCTCGACGTAGTGGGAGGGTTGCGAACCCACCTATTCGCTATATGGGTTTAACTGAAATCCTAGCTATGGTAGTTGATGACGAGGTTGAGGATGCGTTGTCTTACAAGAAGGCTATGAAGGATGTTGACAGAGATGAATGGGTCAAAGCCATGGGTATCGAGATGGAGTTTTTGTACTTCAACTAAGTTTGGGATCTTGCAGATCAACCGATAGGGTTAAACCTATAGGTTGTAAATGGATCTACAAGAGGAAACGAGATGCTGATGGGAAGGTGCAAACCTTCAAAGCTGGACTTGTGGTAAAATGTTATACCCAGGTAGAGGGAGTCGACTATGAGGAGACTTTCTCGCCATTTTCCATACTTAAGTCTATCTGTATCCTCCTATCCATTGTCTCATATTATGACTATGAGATATGGAAAATGGATGTCAATACTGCTTTTCTGAATGAAAATCTTGAGGAGAACATTTATATGGTGCAACCCGAGGGATTCATAGCCCAAGGTCAAGAGTAAAAGGTTTGCAAGCTGAATCGGTCCATTTATGGACTGAAACAGACATCTCGATCTTGGAACCTAAGGTTTGATATTGCATTAACCCTTCATAAATTGCTCATAAGGACAGATCGATCAAAATTATCATTTTTCTCCTATGGTTACATCTAACTCCTTAAGTACCACTAATCTCTCTAATGAATAATAGGTTGTAGTCCAATTATAACCTGACCCCTCTCAGGCCAAGAGAGGGTGTGGTACCACATTGTTCAAGCCTTGAAATCATCTCTTAAGGAAGCAATTTCTCTACTTACTTTAACTATAGAGAATGAGTAAATTCCTTCTTGTATAATTGTGTTCCCAGTTTCCCAGTCAGACGAATCCCCAAAATGGTAGACATGTTAGATAAATGAAACTAGCCACTCTCACCCATGTAAATCAAATGATTGCCTTCATAGACAAAAGTTAACAACTCACTCAGGATTCAGGTTAAGTCACCTATGATCATCCTGGTGAAATGTAAGTCTCATCTATCAATGGTGTTATATAGAGAGACTATTCATTTTGTGGTCCGATCTTATACAAACTCTTTGTATAAAATACCCTCGTTCATATGTATCCATATGAATGATCAGGATTAGATAATTTGTAACACTTTACAACAATTGTAATACTATAAAGCTGGTTGTATTCATAGTGTCACCAGGATAAGGTACCCAACCTTATCCATCTACTACAAACCATTTAGGTTTGTTGGGGTTGATGCCCTAAAGTCTCGTGTCCTGTAGTTTGTAAACAGTATGTATAAACACTTGTGTTATTAATATATGATATTTACTTCACATCTTGTATTTTGCTCGGTTAAATTTTTTATTTGCTTTACCACAAACCAATAAACATAAAATCTCTGGTTATCTGTATGTGGCTCAAGCATGTATGTGATGACATACAAGTAGATCATGTCTTGAGTGATAACCAAAATGGTCTGTAGTATATGGATAAAGGAGGGAAACCTTATTCTGGTAACGCTACGGACGCGACCCGCTTTGTGGAATGGTCACGAGTGTTGTGACTTGTCACAGATGGTCTGATCCTGATAATTCGTATTGGGGACATGCGAGCGAGGGTGTTCTATACAAAGAGTTTGTATAAGACTTGACCACGGAGTGTTAACATCTCGTTATATAAACACCGTTCATGACAGAGAACTTCACTTCACTAGGATGACCATGGACAGACCTTCAATCTTGAAGTGACGTTTGGGAAACTCTCCAATTGAGAGCCGTCCTTTGAATTTGTATGGGTGGAGTGGCTAAGGTCGTAATTCAAACCTACGTTTGGGATTCGCTGATTTGAGAGCTGGAACTCAGCTGCACCAAGATGGAATTCATTCATTCCCCGAGGCAGGGGTAAAAGTAATAGGAATAGCTCCTAAGGGGCTTGATTCCGAGGCTTGAACGATGTGGTGCCACACACCTTCTCCTGGCCGGAGAGGTGTTCACAACAATAAGTTGGACTATGTTGTATTGTTTTAGAGGAATCAGTGGTACTTAAAGCTAAGATGTAACTACAGAGCCAAAAACGGTAAATTGGCCCAACTGTACTTAGGAGCATCTGTGAGGATCATCGTACACATGATTGGTTATAATCCCAATGGACACAGAAAATATATCTGGATAAGAAAGTTCAGCTTTGGTTTTAATGGAAAATGTCTGACAGTTAATGGATGGCTGGATCTCGTGGCTAAAAGAGTTAAGTCAGCTATTCAACGTACCGTTGAGCTCGAGCCACAGGTTCATTAGTCTTCTGGGTAGCTTGGCATTAAAGTCGAGAACTAATATTTGGGATAATTTG
This sequence comes from Benincasa hispida, assembly GCF_009727055.1. Taxonomy (NCBI): domain Eukaryota; kingdom Viridiplantae; phylum Streptophyta; class Magnoliopsida; order Cucurbitales; family Cucurbitaceae; genus Benincasa; species Benincasa hispida. Next base: position 4,125,669 of record NC_052353.1, read on the forward strand.
AAGTGATCAAATTGAACAAGCAGAAGTTTCGATTATATATGATATATTTGAACTGGTTAATTATATATGATATTACATTGGCAAATGTAATGAGATACATTATTTTTGGAGGAAAATTAGATATAAATATGATTTATATCAAGTAGAGAAGAAAATACTATAGTAGATATGTGATATCAAACTATAGGATATAAATATAATATGATTATATTTATTAATTAATTAATTGATTAATTATATGATAATTAATCATTTTTCCACGTTCGGACGTGCGGTAGTGGACAACATCAGTTATGGTAACCGATGAGTTAAAAATGAAAAAAGTTTTCATTTTTGCATCGTGCAATCGATCGTCCGTTCAATCGCCCAAAAAGAATTCGTGAAGCGCCGTTGGTGATTCAAAATGATCGCTTGAGAGCCTATACGATAGCATTCTCTTCCTAAACGATCGTATACCTCGTGCCTAAACGATCGCACACTGTAGTCTAGACGATCGGATAGCTTCTCTAAACGATCATATAGTGTGCCGTTTTAGCTAAAGGATCGTATACCTTTTCCTAGACGATCGTTCAGCAAATTCTACACGATCGTGTAGCTCCTCTAGACGATAAGCACTTCTGCTATGCGATAGCATCGTTTTCTCTCCCACTTGCTTATCAACTACACGACTCGTGTTTCCTCCATCCTCTACCAAATTCACTAAAGCCCACCCTTTGGGTTTTTACTCTGAGAATACCCAGGGCTCATTAGTGGTGGTGTTGTCATCATTGCGACGTTCGTGTTCGCATTGATCGTGCTGTTGCAGTCGACGTTCCCTCCGGGCGTTGGTAGATCTCTTGGAGGGTTTCCGCTACGTTGGGGTTCTAAAGTTCGAAGATAGTCTTCAACTGGTATGGAACCCTTTCCCTATTAATTATCTTGTTCTGAGCATGCCGATAATTAGATTTATTTGCATAACTGTATATGATGAATGTATATAATTTTTATTTCGGTCACAGTGAGATTGGAGCGATTTGAACACGCTCATGGAACTCTCGGTATGAGATCCTTCAATTGGTATCAGAGTCAGGTTCTGATACTCCGATTTCATCTATTGCAACGAAATAAGATTTACATTCATGGTGGGTGCATTTCTACACTGTTTAATCACTAGAAAAAATTCGGGCTTTAATGTCGGTTGGCAACCGACATTAAAGATAGTGTTATTAAAGCCCTTTAATGTCGAGTTCCTTTAATGTCGGTTTTGAACCGACATTAAAGGGCTTCAATAACACCAATAACACAACTTTTTTTTTTATTCTTAACCGACATTGAAGTCCGAGTCTGTCTGTTTTATCAATTATTGTTCGTTTTTTAAAGTTTCCTTGCAAATCCATTTTTTCGATAAAAAAGTATAACATGACACATCATCATCGAATGCTATGGCTATGACATATTATTCATGTATGGATTGTAAATCTATTATATTTAATCCGAAAATTCTGCTATAGAATTATAATTTAAAAGGCGTACAATAATTCAGGCCTTGAAAACACAAATTACAAGTAATACAAAGATTATGATTTTACAAGGACAACAAAATCTTCCGTGCAAGGGCAACACAATTTTATTTGTCTACAAATTTAGGAGGGTTTGAGAGTTAAGAGATGTTAATATACGTTGTTGAGATGGACTTCATTATCAGGATCTTTCTTCTTCAGCTCATCAGCAACTACAAGAAGAATTGGAAAGATTTAGAATTTAACTTCAACTTAACAAGTTAAAGTTACTGCACACAGTAAAAGTTAGCAGCAGACCTCGGCGAGGTGCATGGAGGGTCCTCCAAGCTGATTTTCTCCATAATAATGTTGCGAATTGCCGATAATAAACTCTCCCTTCGCATCCTTTTCGCTTGCCGATACTCCTTTTGGTAATCAGATCCATGTCAATAGTTCCTGAAAGTTTATTGCAAATAAGCAAAATTGAAGTTAGGATATGAGTTAAGAAAACACACATCACAACACACAAGAACAATATCAAGTTCTAAAAACAAAATTCCTTAAACCTAACTTCTAGCAAGAACAACACTACCTTGAACATATAAATTTATACAACACAAATTAAGCACCTACCTTTAAACGATGTTTTCTAAGAGGAGGCCATAATTCCCCATATGTTGTGGGTAATACTTTATCATCAAATGAAACAAGTTTAAGAGTTTTAACAAATCACCTATGAGATAAGTGCTATCAGAAACTAATGAAGAATTTTTAACTTTCCCACAAGTAAATCAAATATTTGTAATTATGGAGACCATGCTGCTCTATTCATAGTGCTACTCATAATGCTGCTTTCTTGTTGTGTACATGCATGCCAAATCAAATGGGCTAGATGTATAAGAGAAACCACATAGCGCACACACTTATCAATATCAGATCAATAACAATTAAATATTTCTCTGAAACTTTGATGATTATTGACCTGATATTGATAGTTGTATGCCTTCTATGGTTTCCTTGTAATACATCTAGCCCATTGATTTAGAGAATATAGAGAGCACAAGTGTGAACTAAGGCACCATCAAATAAATGAAACTAGCATCATACATTAACCATGTTTAGAGAGCATTGCACCAACAATCTCTGGATCAATAGGAACTGGACATTCATACATATGTTGATTTCGGAAAGAGTGAAACAAAGGAGAATATGTTGATGATCTCTTTGGATCCAACAAAGAAATGCATACAGAAAGTGAATGCACAAGGCCAGACTTTGAATGTGAATCTTCCAAAGCATGATCAAATATCCTTGCAACAAAACTGCATAAGAAGTGATTGATAAGTCAAAACAACAATGACTTATCTACAGACTACCATAAAAACTGAAAAATAAAGAAGCGGTTCTTGGTCAACCTGGGGCTAGAAAGTTTGGCAGCAAGAGCAGATGGGGCATTACGGGCTATAACACATAATGTTTCTGCCGCATTTGCATGAACCTCAGGCAAACTCTGATCCAAGGAGAAAAATTAATATTATAATCATAATCACATTTATATCATCATATGAAAGGCCAAATGTTAATGAAACTTCAATTTGTCACGCACATTGAAACGTGTTATAATGTGTTCAGGATACAGAAAACAAAATTGCCAACTCATATGTAACAGTAATACAATCAAGATAATCAGCTTCTGTCAGATTGCAAAAGTAATCTCCATTCAACAGAATGAATGCATAATCTAATTATATGAAACATGTTTAGCCAAGTAAATATACCTTATCCAAATAAAAATCAAATACAAACAACAACCTCCATTCTAAAAGAAAGGAAAGAAAGCAAAGCATTATACCAATCTGTAATAGTGTGAAAGCAAAGCACTCTAATATGAAAATGGGACCTTCAAAAAATAGCAAAAATGGAAGAACAAATGCTCCAAAACCCAACACAACAAACAAAAGTTGATTATGAGGTCAGTAACAAAATCCCATGAATTTTATATTCAAATGCAGAAATGGAAGAACAAAAAGCTCCAGAAACCCATAAAAACTTGTATTCTACCTCTTTGCATTCAAAATTACTCTCAGAAACAACTCGAAACGATCCAAACAATGCGTGCATAGTGTGCCTCTAAACTTCCCCTTCTGGTACGAACCGATCAAGAAACTTCTCATCAGCAAGAACCCTCCCCTCGCCGTTGTCAAACTCAAAAGCACTGCTATGAAATTCCGACAACTCCATCTCTTCCTTTCTTCTGACAACTCAAGCCTGGCGAAGGCGAAAGCTCTCAGGCGGCCACTGCGAATGTTTTGAGAAACAAGCCTTAAATGTACCACCACAGACTCATTACCAAATCATCATACAAATCAATAAGAAAAATGAAATAAAAAAACAATAAAAGAGAATATAGAATGTGGGAAAATCTGAATGCATAAGCATCATAAAGGAAGCAAATGCCAGAATCTCATCTCCCAAAGATCATTGTCGGCAATGTACAGCGCTGGAAACGCTACGAAATATTAGAAGCGCATCAGAGACTCTAATTTATTGCCTTCCAAGAAGAAAATCAAACCAAAAACAAATCTAAAACGCATTTGGGAAAACAAATGATGGTAATTTTTACAAAAAAAAACACACAAAGAAAGATGATGAAGATAATAATTGATGAAGATAAAATTGTCAATATCACACAAAATGATGGTGTATAAGATGTCAGAGTCCAAAGATCGTTTAGCCAGTTACCAAGAACCGAGAAAAATTGTGCCTATCTTATAGGCATTGTTAGAGTAGTTTAACAATGTCTATATCCACTAAAGCATATCAGAGCCGTCAATTCAGTCACAAAAATATATCTTTAAAAAAAAAGATATGCATCTGAGTGGGGAATCATGATTTTCTTTGTATGTGTTAAATGTTAACATACTACGAAGTATAATCCACTTATCTATGTGATATAATAGCAATGCCCAAATAACAACCTACGACTTAAGCTTCCAAGACTGATACTTCAATCAAATTTTCACATGTACCTCAGTGACGATGTCATATGAAAATAAATAGAGACAGAAATTTCTTAAGAAAGTACCCTCAAAGCATGTGAGTGTCATAGTTATGGAAGCAAACAAAGGAAGATTATAAAAGTCTTACCTCTTTTTCCATAATGGCATTACTTATTGATAAGGACACTCACATGCCATTTCCACAATGGCATGTGAGTGTCATTATCAATAAGTAAGATGGAAGTTTTAGAGAATCTAACGATAGGCAAACAAATTTAATTTTGCATACAAGCACTAGGGAATGAACTTGTTTATATCCAACAACACTTCCATCCTATGTTTAATCAACACAGTAAAATAATATCTCCAACCACCATAACACCCTCCCTGATTAACAACCATTGCATTGATTATAGTCTTCTGTAGAGATCTAACCACCAAAAGAGGCACAATAAGAGAGAAATATGTTAAAAAGATGAAATTGTATGTAGCAACTCATTACATTACTCCCACATAAATGTTATGTTGATCGGAACTGGAACGTTCAAAAGGGATGAACTTTGTTAAACCATATCTAGGAAAAGAAAGGGAAAGAAAATGGGAAAAAAGTAGTGTATTGTCCTTCCAAACATTGGAAACATTTCATTACAAGAAAACAAACTCTTAAATACCGAAGAAACACGGAAGTCAGTAGCAGATAAACTATAAGCGTCAGATGAAGTTCCTGCTAAGAGGTAACAGCAACATTTTTAAGCAAACAACACAGAACAAATCGTTATTTCTTGGTTTTAACAGCAACATTTTTAAACAACACTCTTCCTTCCTATACTTCTCTTTTCCTTATGAGTATGCAAGCGTTTGGGAAAACAGTAGAAGGACGTCGAAAAATGGCCATGTAAATAGCATGATGGTTAAACATTCTCATAAAAATAGAAGCAGACGATGAATTCTCATTGGAAAAAATAACAGAAAGATAACCAGTGAGCAAAAGCACATAGCAAGATTTTAAAAAGCAAATTAGCATTGTAGATACGTTTAAGCCAGGAAGAATTCAAGAACATAGTTTTGAGGCTGTGAAGATACACTAAGTCAAAAAAGAACAATGGCGATATTTCCACTTGTCAAGTATCCCAAAGGTATTACTGCATCAATTTGATCCATGAGATGACATTTAATTTTTCTCCCCCGTTCGTCTTTTTCTCAAACTTTTCAAATCATAACAGCTCATGGAAAATAATCTAAATGCTTCAAATACTAAACACGAACCTCTCTACAAACCGGGCATTTAGACTCCTAGCGGGCAGCCTTCGGTCCATCACAAATCATCACTGAAGCAGTTAAACAAACACATGATTTACAGAAGAGATGCCCACAACCCAAAGCATATGGATCAAATAATGTTTCCTGTAACATCAACATAATTCAAAGTCTTATCCAATAAACTACAAATACTGTCATCCCTTTGGATTACAACCAAGAGCAGAAAATTTATCAAGCATATAGGGCAAGTAAGATCATAATCCAACTTTATAGAATCTGGAAGCATCAATGTCATTGTCGGTGCCACATCGACATCAACAGAAAAATGAGTGGAGAATCCTGAAGGATAATCTCCACCATCGGCTCCTTTAAAATTCAAACAAAAAGCACCCAATTCAATAAGCCGAGGGGATTGCAAAAGCAATGAACCAATCGCGTCATGTATCTCTCAATTCCACCAGCAACATGAAGATGAAGAAGATGTCTAACTCTTGTACTGAAACACCCCGCAATATCCGAGGCTTCCCTCATCAACTCCAAAAAGAACAACTGATCACACACTGCAAAGTGAAATATTCAATCAATTTCAATGTTCAATGATCAAAGACAAAACCAGCTAAAAACTCAAAAGAAAACGATGTATTAACAATCTTACAAGGGCAAGATTTCCATTCACATTCATTTGTGCAAGAATCATTAAGTCATTGCCGAAATAGGCCTCACAAGAACGAAGAGGGACAGGGGAGTGGTTTTCCGGGAAGGGGAAGCGTTTTTCGGAAGTGTCTTTAATGTCTTGTAAAAAAATGAAAAAAATGAATTTTACGGGGCTTGGAAGAAGATCTTGAGAAAGAAAGAGGGAAATGAAAAAAATGGGGGCAAAATAGAAAGTTAGAGGAAAAAGTGAAGCGGGTCTTTAATGTCGGTTTAAAACCGACATTAAAGGTACCCCTACAATGTTGATTTAAAACCGACATTAAAGATCCATTTTTTTAAAGAAAACAAAACTACCATTATACATCCGATTTCACTTTTTCCAACCGACTTTAAAGCCCAAAATTCTTGTAGTGAATTGCTAAATCTGTTGTGGATGTGCCGGATTAATGGATGTTTTCGGGATGTTTAGCCTCGATTTGATTTAAATCCTTTTACATTTGCGGTTGTTTGTAAAGACCCCTGCATTTTTGGGCATTAATAATCGTTATCAAGTCTGTATTCAACGTCTGTTTGGAGTTTTGAGTCGTTCGTTGAAGTTCTGGGCAAGAGTTGTGGCTCTTCGAGGAAAGAGGCGATCTAGGGTTGATCAGGCTTCGCAGCCTCGTCGTCGTCTACGCGATCATTTTCTTATGCTTCTATCGTCTAGTGCGCGCTGAACGATCATCTACCTTCTGGAGTTTGCTACATGATGAAGACCTCATTGCGGTTCAAGACCCGGTTCGCCTGTGAACTGGTTTGCTCGATGGAAAATGTAATAGATAGGATTTTTTGTTCATTCCAGCTTTTTGTAAAGGCTCATCCCGGTCCATTAATCCTTTACTTAATACATGCGATATATGTTTTTATATGTCATATGGTATGCACATATAGTAAATCCCACCTTAGGTTATGCAATGGTCATGCATCATCTCTTTATTGTAATTGTTATAATTTAGAGAAGCATGATTTAATTATGTAAGAGCATACTCATGCATCATATAATATAAGAGTTATATTTGTGCATGCATAAAAAGTATTGACATGCATCATCTTTATATTATAATTGTTATAGTATAAGGGTGAATGATAACATGTTTGTTTGGTTGTTACGCGTTATATAAAAGTTATATATAGTAATGACGGGACATTGCATGAAGCATGACACATAGGTTATTTTATAAATGTTATAAACGTCTCGTTGTATGCAACGGTTTTAGTTGTTTCTTTTTAAAAGTTAAAGAGAAATTAGAACTAAAAGAAATAAGAAAGACATGCATGCTCACTTAGGTTTAATCCATGGTTTTAAACTGTTTAAAACTTGGATCACATAGATCTAAGATCACAGTTCTAATACGATTAGCAACCCTAAGGCTTTAATCTTTTAATCAGTTTAATAGGACTAAATTGGCCAATAAAAGGTTAAAGTGTAGCAAATCTATCTATAAGGGACCTTTTGTTTAAGGCGAGTTCTGTCTAGGCTGGGGCATTTAAGTTGACGGAAACATAACACCCCTACCTGGGAACTTACCTGGAAAGGTGAATTAGATAGATTTGATGCATGCATGCAAGTTAAGGAAAGTCCATAAAAGTGTTTAAATGTGACTACTTGAACTTGTTCATATTTCATAGACAAACGTTGTTTATGAGCAGAGTTTAAAAAGATGACTTAGACTAAAATCAGTAGTCGGATTGTCTTGGTTAATGAAACCCTGTGTAGAACATTCAGTGGGAGGTACTTGGGGCATGAAATGTTTCACTTACACCTTTCACTTTTCTCCTAAATAGTCCACACAGTAAGATCTATCCTTGACCTCGCGGCACCTTTGGCGTGTCCCTCCAACGGATGGTGGGGTAGGTCAATATCAAGGTGGATGGAGAGAATGTTCATAGTAAGTGGGAGTGGAAAGTGCGACGACATATCCCTTGGTCTCCCTCGTTAGGTTGAATAAAGTTACTGCGCATCGCCTTGAGACACCCTGAGAGTGTCCCCCCAAAGGATGGCAGTATTGTGTGTTTCTTTTTTTGATCTCCTGTAAGAGGATAAAGTAACTTAGTCTCTTGTCCTAATTTGTCTTTTTCCTACGGTAAGCGCATTACGGCGGGACTCTGACACTGAAAGCGAGGGGTTACACTTACGCGGAATAGTTAAAGGTTAACGATTCTAGACCAAAAAATGTGGTTGTTAGGTTTAGTTCCAAGAGTTGGTTCTGCCTAATGGTTGAGAATTCTCATCCCAGCGAAGAGGAAACTGATCACCCCATCAGTGGCGTTTGTCCTGCCTCACTGGAGCATCATTGCAAAATAGAAGTCTATAACTTAGGGTACTTGAAACTATTTTGCAAAACTGATTGGTTTAAAAATGATTTAGCAAAATCTAATAAAGTTTTGTTCATATTTTCAGCAACATTTTCAAATGGCAACAACAACGTTATCGTTGTTAAGCGTCGAAAAACTTACTGGTGATAATTTTTCAACATGGAAACACATGATCATGACGATCCTAATCATCGAGGATCTCATGTTCACTCTTACAAAGGCTTGTCCTCCTATTCCATCTCCAAATGCTGCTCGAAATGTTCGAGAGGCATACAAACGATGGACAAGGGCGAATGAGAAGGATCGAGCCTATATCTTGGTAAGTCTTTCTGAAGTCTTGGCCAAGAAACATTAGCCTATGGTCTCAGCGCGTGAGATCATGAAGTCCTTGTGGGGGATGTTTGGACAACCGTCTGAACAGCTTATGCATGAGGCTCTTAAATACATATTCAACTCCAAAATGCAAGAAGGCACCTCTGTTCGTGAACATATGCTAAACATGATGGTCCACTTCAATGTGATGAAGTTGAATAGGTCTACTATCGATGAGGGTAGCCAAGTTAGTATCATCCTGCATTCTTTGCCGGAGAGCTTCCTATACTTTGTTAGTAATGTCATTCTTAACAAAGTGAAATATAACCTTACAACTCTCCTCAACGAGTTGCAGACATACCAATCTTTTCTGAAAAGTAAGGATAGGCAGAAGGGTGAGGCAAATGTTGCTTCATCCTCCACGACCTTCCATAGAGGTTCGACCTCAGGAACGAAGTCTGCACCTTCTGCTTTTAACTCTGCAAAGGGGAAGAAAAATAAAGGTGGTAAGGGAAAAGGGAAGGCACCTGCTAACCCACCGCCTGTCACCCCAAAGAGGCGTCCACAAGTTGCTAAAGGAAAGTGTTTCCATTACAACCAAGATGGACACTAGAAGAAGAACTGTCCCCGGTATCTGAAAGAGAAGAAAGCAGCCAAGGCTAAGGTCAAGGCCGATAAAGGTAAATGTGGTTTACTTATGCTTGAAACTTGTTTAGTAGAGAATGATGATTCTGCCTGGATAATTGATTCAGACGCCACTAGCCATGTTTGTTCTTCTTTTCAGGGGATTAGATCTTGGCGACAGCTGGAGGCTAGTGAGATGATGATGTGAGTAGGCACCGGGCACGTCGTCTTAGCAGTGGCAGTGGGAGAACTTCAGTTAGCTTTACAGAATAGGTTTCTTGTTTTAAATGATGTATATATTGTTCCTGAACTAAAGAGGAACCTTATTTTTGTAAAGTGTTTATTGCAATGTAAATATATTGTCTCTTTTGATTTGAATAAAGCATTTATTCATAAAGATGGTATTTTTATTTGCACAGCAAATCTAGAAACGAATTGATATGTACTAAGGTCGTTAGCCCTTAATTCCCTCCATAATACTGAAATGTTTAGATCTGTCGTAACTCAATCAAAACGTCGACGAATTTCTCCAAAAGAAAATGCCCAACTATGGCATCTACGTTTAGGGCATATCAATCTCAATAGGATTGAGAGATTGGTGAAGAATGAACTTCTAAGTGAGTTAGAAGAAAATTCTTTACCTGTGTGCGAATCTTGCCTTGAGGGTAAGATGACTAAACGACCTTTTACTGGAAAAGGTTCTAGAGCCAAGGAGCCTCTTGAGTTAGTACATTTTGACCTTTGTGGTCCTATGATTATGCAAGCCCGAGGTGGCTATGAGTATTTTATCAATTTTACTGATGATTACTCCAGGTATGGGTATGTTTATCTTATGCAACGGAAGTCTGAATCCTTTGAAAAGTTCAAAGAGTTCAAGGCTGAAGTTGAAAACACATTAGATAGACGGATTAAAACACTTCAATCAGATCGAGGTGGAGAGTTTTTGGACTCGACATTCTAGGACTATTTGATAGAACATGGAATCGTTTCCCAACTTTCAGCGCTGAGTACACCTCAGCAGAATGGTGTAGCGGAGAGGAGAAATAGGACCCTATTAGACATGGTCGCTCGATGATGAGTTACGCTTCCTTATCAGACTCATTTTGGGGTTTTGCAGTGGAGACTGCGGTGTACGTACTCAATTGTGTTCCCTCTAAGAGTGTTGCAAGAACACCTCTGGAGTTGTGGAACGGGCGTAAAGCTAGTTTACGTCACTTCTGCATTTGGGGTTGCCCTGAACATGTGCTTAAGGCTAATCCCAAGAAGTTGGAACCATGGTCGAGGTTATGCCTCTTTGTAGGCTACCCCAAAGGTACACGAGGGGGTTACTTTTATGATCCAACGAAAAATACGGTGTTTGTTTCAACAAACGCTACTTTCCTGGAGGAGGATCATATAAAGGAGCACAGTCCACAAAGCAAAGTCGTTACGTGAACTTTCCAATGAAACTACTGAAACTTCAACAAGAGTTGTTGAAAAGCTTCTACATCAACAAGAGTTATTGATGGGAGTTCATTCAGTAGGTTGGTTCCACCTCAAGAGTTAAGGGAACCTCGACGTAGTGGGAGGGTTACGAACTCACTCATTCGCTATCTGGGTTAAATGGAAATCCTTGCTATGGTAGCAGATGGCGACGTTGAGGATCCGTTACCTTATAAGAAGGCAATGGAGGATGTTGACCGGGATGAATGGGTCAAGGCCATGGATCTCGAGATGGAGTCGATGTACTTCAACTCAGTATGGGATCTTGTAGATCAGCCTGATGGGGTTCGCCCTATAAGTTATAAATGGATCTACAAGTGCAAACGAGGTATTAATGGGAAGGTACAGACCTTCAAGGCTCGACTTGTGGTAATGGGTTATACCTAGGTAGAGGGAGTCGACTATGAGGAGACTTTCTCGCCTGTTGCCATGTTAAAGTCGATTCGCATCCTCCTGTCCATTTCAATTTATTATAATTATGAGATCTAGCAAATAAACGTCAAGACGACCTTTCTGAATGGCAATCTTGAGGAGACCATTTATATGGTGCAGCCTAAGAGATTCATAACCCAAGGTCAAGGGAAACTGAATTGATCCATTTATGGACTGAAACAGGCGTCTCGATCTTAGAACATACGATTTGATACTGCGATCAAGTTGTATGGCTTTGACCAAAATGTTGATGAACCTTATGTCTACAAAAGATCATCAACACTTCAGTAATCTTTTTAGTATTGTATGTAGATAATACCCAACTCATTGGGAATGATGTAGGTCTACTGACTACAGTTAAGAACTGGCTAGCGACCCAATTCCAAATGAAAGATTTGGGAGAGGCTCAGTTTGTTCTAGGTATACAGATCTTTCGAGATCGTAAGAACAAAGTGCTAGCACTGTCTCAGGAATCGTACATTGACAAGATGTTGCTCAAGTACTCGATGCAGGACTCCAAGAGAGGCCTACTGCCGTTCCGGCATGGAGTCACTTTGTCTAAGGAAGTGTGTCTTAAGATGCCTCAAGAGGTTGAGAAGATGAGACGGGTCCCATATGCATCTACCGTTGGCAGTTTGATGTACGTGATGCTCTATATTCGTCTAGACATCTGCTACGCTATGGATATAGTCAGTAGGTATCAGTCTAACCCAAGCCAGGGTCACTAGACCACAGTAAAGAACATCCTCAAGTATCTTCGGAGAATGAGGGTCTACATGCTTGTATATGGTTTGAGGGATTTGATCCTTACAGGATACACGGATTCTGACTTTCAGACTGATAAGGACTCTCGCAAGTCCACATCAGGGTCAGTCTTTACTCTTAATGGAAGAACTGTAGTGTAGTGAAGCACTAAGCAGGGGTGCATCGCCGACTCCACTATGGAGGTGGAGTACGTATCGGCTTGCGAAGCTACTAAGAAGGCCGTCTGGCTCAGGAAGTTTTTGACAGACCTGGAAGTTGTTCCAGATATGTCTAGGACCATTACCTTCTATTGTGATAATAGTGGGGCAGTGACGAACTCCAAGGAGCCAAGGAGTCATAAGCGCGGCAAACACATAGAGCCGAAGTATCATCTGATCCACGAGATAGTGCATCGACTGTCTCTTATACACATCTAGATGTGTATAAGAGACAGGAATAGTGGGGCAGTGACGAACTCCAAGGAGCCAAGGAGTCATAAGCGCGGCAAACACATAGAGCCGAAGTATCATCTGATCCGCGAGATAGTGCATCGAGGAGATGTGATCGTCACGCAGATCGCTTCAGAGTACAATGTTGCTGACCCATTTATGAAGGCTCTCTCGGCTACAGTGTTTGAGGGTCACCTACGGAGCATGGGTCTACAGGATTGCCCGCGGCTGGACTAGGGCAAGTGGGAGATTTTCTTTTACTGGGCTTTTATGCCCTAGTTTATTGTTTTGTACTAAGATTTTTTGTACACCCTACTTCGCTTTAGGATAAGTGAGAGATTGTTGGGGTTGATTCCCTCAAGTCTCGTGTCCTGTAGTTTGTAAACAGTATGTACGAACACTTGTGTTGTTAATATGTGATATTTACTTCACATCTTATATTTTGCTCGGTTAAATGTTTTATTTTCTTTACCACAAACCAATAAACATAAAATACCTAGTTATCTGTATGTGACTCAAGCATGTATGTGGTGACATACAAGTGGATCATGTCTTGAGTGATAACCAAAATGGTATGTAGTATATGGATAAAGGAGGGAAACCTTATCCTGGTAACGCTACGGACGCGGCCCGCTTTGTGGAATGGTCACAAGTGTTGTGACTTGTCACAGATGGTCTGATCCTGATCATTCGTGTTAGGGACATGCGAGTGGAGGCGTCCTATACAAAGAGTTTGTATAAAACCTGACCACGAAATGTTAACGTCTCGTTATATAACACCGTTCAGGACAGAGACTTCACTTCACTAGGATGACCATAGGTAGCATGACCTCAATCCTGAGTAAGTTAGAAACTCCTACCATTGAGGGCGGTCTTTTGATTTGTATGGGTGCGAGTGGCTAGGTCGCCGATTCAAACCTACCAATTTTTGGATTCGTCTGATTTGGGAGCTGGGAACTCAGCTGCACAAGATGTAATTCACTCCTTCCCCGAGGTAGGGGTAAGTAGATAGATAGCTCCCTTAAGGGCTGATTTTGGGGCTTGAACGATGTGGCGCCACACACCTTCTCCTAGCCCGAGAGGTGTTCATACATAGTTGGACTATGTTGTATTGTTCATTAGAGGAATCAGTGGTACTTAAGAAGTGAGATGTAACTACAGGGGCAAAACGATAAATTGGCTCAGCTGTATTTACGAGCATCTATGAAGGGTCATCGTACTCATGATTGGTTATATCCAACGAACACAAAAATATATCTGTGGTAAGAAGAGCTCAGCTGTTGGTCTTCAGTGGAATGCCTGACAGTTAACGGATGGTGGATCTCGTGGCTAAAGAGTTTAGTCAGCTATTCACGTACCGTTGGAGCTTCGAGCCACAGGTCCATTAGGTCCCCTGGGTCGCTTTGGATAAGTCGAGAACCAATATTTGGGTTAATTTGAAATATTCAAATTGACAAGAGGAAGTTCGATTATATATGATATAATTGGACTGGTTAATTATATATGATATAATTGGCAAATGTATGAGATACATTATTTTGGAGGAAATTAGATATAAATATGATTTTATCATAGTAGAGGAGAAAATAATAGATATGTGATATCAAAACTATAGGATTAAATATAATATGATTATATTAATTAATTTATTATTAATTAATTATATGATAATTAATCCTTTTTCACGTTCGGACGTGGGTTAATGGGCCAGCATTGGTTATGGTAACGATTTTGAGTTAAAAATTAAAAAGTTTTCATTTTTGCATTGTGCAATCGATCGTCCATTCAATCGCTCAAAAAGAATTCGTGAAGCATGCGTTGGTGATTGAAAACGATCGCTTGAGAGCCTATATGATAGCGTTCTCCGCCTAAACGATCGTATACCTCGTGCCTAAACGATTGCACACTATCGTCTAGACGATCGAATAGCTTATATAAATGATTGTATAGTGTGCCGTTTTAGCTAAAAGATCGTATACCTTTTCCTAGACGATCGTTCAGTAAATCCTACACGATCGTGTAGCTTCTCTAGACGATAAACACTTCTGCTATGCGATAGCATCATTTTCTCTCCCACTTGCTTATCGACTACACGACTCATGTTTCCTCTGTCCTCTAACAAATTCACCAAAGCCCACACTTTGGGTTTTCATTCCGAGAATATCCGGGGCTCATTAGTGGTGGTGTCGTCCCCGTTGCAGCATTCGTGTTCGCGTTGATCGTGCTGCTGCAGTCGACGTTGCCGTTAGGTGTTGGTAGATCTCTTGGAGGGTTTCCGCTACGTTGGGGTTCTGAAGTTCGAAGATAGTCTTTAACTGGTATGGAACTCTTTCCCTGTTAATTATCTTGTTTTGAGCATGCTGATAATTAGATTTATTTGCATACCTGTATGTGTTGAATGTATATAATTTGTATTTCGGTCACGATAAGATCGGAGCGATCTAAACGCGCTCATGGAACTCTCGGTATGAGATCCTTCAAGGTTATCACTTAAACATGATCTACCTGTATGTCTCTACATACATGTCTTGTTGGGATTGATGCCCTAAATCTCGTAGGGTTCTATAGTTTGTAAACACTTATATGAATAAACACTTTATGATTTATAATATATGATATTTTATTCACTTCAGTCTATGAAATATGAGATATTTTAGTTGTATTAACCACAAACCAATTAACTAAGATCCATGGTTATCGTTAAACACGTATGTGGAGATATACAAGTGGATCGTATTTTAAGTGACAACCTAAATGGTCTGTAGTATATGGATAAGGAGGGATACCTTATCTTGGTGACACTACGAGTGTGACCCGCTTTATAGGTGTTACAAATGTTGTAAAGTGCTACAAATGATTTGATCCTGATCATTCATATATTAGACATGCGAGCAGAGATATTCTATACAAAATAGTTTGTATAAGACCGGACTACGAAATGTTTCGTCTCGCTATATAATGCCGTTCATAATTGAGACTTTCATTTCACTAGGATGACCATAGGTAACATGACCTTAATCCTGAGTGAGTTGTGAACTCCTGCCTATGAGGGTGGTCTTTTGATTTGCATGGGTGAGAGTGGCCAGATCGTCGACTCAACAAGCCTACCATTTTGGAGATTGGTCTGCTTGGGGAGCTGGGAACTCAGCTACACAAGATGAAATTCACTCATTCCCCGGAGCAGAGGTAAGTAGGTAAATTACTCCCTTAAGGACTGATTCCAGGGCTTGAACAATGTGGCGTACACCTTCTTTTGGCCCAAGAAGGGTTTAATCATAGAGAGCTATGATTTATTGTTCATTAGAGAAATCAGTGGTACTTAAGAAGTTAGATGTAACTACAGAGATAAAACGGTAATTTGGTCCAATTGTACTTGCGAGAGATATATGAAGTGTCATCGTACTATTAATTGGTTATATCCAATGGACACATAAATATATTTGTAGTGCGAAAGTGCAGCTGTCGGTCTTTAGTGGAGTGCCCGATAGTTAACGGATGGTGGATAATGTGATTAAAGAGTTTAGTCAGTTATTCACGTACGGTTGGAGCTTTAAGCTATAGGTTCATAAGGTCCCCTTGGTAGCTCAATGGAATCAAGTTGAGAATCAGTTTTTGGGTTAGTTTGAAATGTTCAAATTAACAACAGGGAATTTGTTTATATATGATATAATTAAATTAATTAAATTATATATGATATAATTGATATGATGTATTTGATACATTATTTGATTGGAGAAATTAATATAAATATGATTTATATTAAATACTATAAATAGAAAAAAAAACTATGATTTATATGTTGCATATGATGCAATGGTGAAATTATAGATTATAAATATAATATGATAAGTTAGTTATTATATTTATTTATAATTTATTAATTATATAATAATTAATATATACTTTTTTCTAAATAACCGACCTTAGTGGGTGGTTACATTGTTTTATGGAAATTGTGAGATAAAAAAAAAAATTGATTTCAAAATTCTCATAACAACACGCAACTTACATTATTCACTATCGAGTGACTACACGATCGTATCGAGTTTACTATACGATAGTAATCTTTTCTAAACGACTAAGTATCGAGTCTATACAATAGGCTTCCATTTGCTACACGATATTGTCATCGTCTACTCGATTGTTTTCTCTTTCACTTCCTCCTTCCCTCATTCTAAAATAAGCCAGAGCCCATAACTCCTGAGTTCTCACAACGAAAATACCAAGGTAATCTTATGGTGGTGTCTAGTTTTGTTTGAGGATCGAGTTTTACTCGTTGGTGTTCGAGGAAGTTCCAGTTGTTCGTTGCGCTCGAGTTCGATCGAGGGACATACATGAAAGAAAGAGTTCTTCAAAGGTATTGTTTTCTCGATCCCTTGTATTTAATTATGAAGCATGTTGTAATTTATTTTTAATACATAATCATTTCTGTATGATTATAAATGTTTGAATTATTTCACCATGGAGTTTGGAACGATCCACTTCCGTTCAAAGGTCCTCTATAATTAGATTTCTTTCATGTCTAAGTTACTGAAGGTAACCTTAGATCTTTGTTTATTAGTTTCTGTGGGTTAATACTACTAATATACTAATGATGCATTAATGTTAATTTTTTTTAATTAAACAACTATTGATCGATAAACTATTGATACACCAATGTGATACTTCATATTGCATTTTGAAAGAATAATGATATGCAATTGATACACTAATGGTAACTGATATAACTTATATTTGTTATATCAGTTGACACAATCAATGCAATTAAGATATACTGTTAAATTGGAAAAAAAATATTAAACCTAACAAAACTAAGGCCAAAGCTTAAATTAGATAATCGAAACTAAACTAATGGATGGAAAAACAACTCAACATCAACACAATACAGAAAAAACAAAAACAATATATTCCTCATAATCAAACAAACAATATGCACTATAACACAATTGAAACTTTGAAAGTTACGATAAATCAATTGTATAAATAATATATTTTATATCATTGATTGATATATCAAATATAAAATCAGATTTAAATCGAATAAATATCTTTCATACGTTCTATATCTTTCCAAAAAATTCATTCTCTCATATATAGTTTCCAACATAGACAATAAATTCTCCCCTGTTTTAGAATTTCAACGTATAGGAAAATTTTCACGATAGAAAAAAATGTCAAACTATTTACATGAATAGTAAAAAAAAATATTGTAATAGACACTAATAGACTTCTAATCAAACCTATATAAACAAAGATTAAAATTTTACTATTTTATGTAAATAGTTTACATTATTTTTCTATTTTTGAAAATTATCCTTATATATATATAAGGATTTAGTTTCTTTTATTAAAAAAATGATATTTTTATGTTGGAATTGATAAGAACCACGAATTTGTAACAACATACCAAATCAAATCAGTTGATTCATGAGTTTTTGGCTATGAACAAATGAATGAAAAATTATAATCTCAGAAAAAGAATTTCTAAATTTGGGAGGAAAAAAACCCAATGGCTTTTGTGGTTTTGAGAATCCACAGCCTCTCTTCTCTGTAAATGATTCAACAAAGGATTTTTTTTTTGTTTGTTTCTTTCTTTTGGTGCAATGAAGGCCTCAATTATTAATATTATCATCAATTCATCCATCATTTTTTTTCTTATTCTCCATCAATAATCTCTTGTTCTGATCGGTTCTAGCTAAGGCAGTATCTGGTTTTCCGGCGACCCCATCTCTCCGGCTGCCGGAGTCGTCCTGGATTTCGAAGAAGAAAAAATGGTGGCCGAGAGAAATGGGAAAAAGGTTTATGATGAGACTACTGTGGAAGCTGATATGCACCTCCATTCTATAAACAAGGATGAAGAATTTCATTATTTTGAAGATGATCTGGTCAGACCTATCTTTCTTGATTCAATTATAAATTTAGTCTTTGTACTTTATTTTCAATTGTATCGACTATTCATAAGTGTTTTTTACTTCGTTTATGTTTATTTGATTATGAACCTTCAAAATTATAAATTTAATTTCTAAACTTCATTCACAAATGTATCAACAAACACAAAATGGAAAGTTTAGACCCATTTGGTAACTATTTCGTTTTTTATTTTTGAAAATTAAGTCTATTTCCTCCCTATTCGATTGAATTCTTAGTTAAATTCTAAAAGTTTTCAAATTTTGGTTTAGTTTTTTAAACTATTGATAGAAGGAGATAAGAAAAGAAGAAATTTGGAGGTGAGAATATTGTTTATATAGGCTTAATTTTCAAAAACAAAAAAACAAAAATAAAATGATTGAACGGCGCATATAAAGATTTTATATTACACAAAATTCAAATTTTGAGATCAGGATGTATTAATTTTACAAAAATTAAATATGTCAAGAATTTGTTAGACACGAGATTGAAAGTTTAAATACCAAATAAATACAAATTTCAAAATTCATGATTGATTTGAAAGTTGGATATATATTCGATGAACACAACAGGAAAAATCGGAAGGCGAAATGGAGGAAAAAGAATTAGACGAAATGGAAAAGAAGATGAGAAAGAAGAGAAAGAAGAGAGCTTTATTAGAATTTCGTTGCAGAGTGGAAGATGCAATTATAGGGAATTATCTTCTTGGCAAACCCAACAGAAACACTTGCCCTAAAGAAGCAGCCAAAGCCAGAGAACAACTCAAAGAAATAACCCTTTGGGGAGTTCCATTATTGCCAAGCAAAGGCCACGAAGGAACAGATGTTTTACTTCAAAAGTTCTTGAAAGCCAAACATTACAAAGTCCATGAAGCCTTTGAAATGCTTAGAAAGACTTTGAAATGGAGAAAAGACTACAAAGCTGATGGGATTCTTGAAGAGAAACTTGGTGGTGATCTTCAAAATTTGGTTGGTTTTTTGGAGGGTAAAGATAGGGAAGGACATCCTCTTTGGTTCAATGCCAATGGGGTTCTGAAAGATAGAGAAATGTACCAAAAAACATTTGGGAGTGAGGAGAAATGTGAAGAGTTCTTGAGATGGATGGTTCAAAATATGGAGAAAGGGATTAAACAACTTAGGTTTGAGAAAGGAGGGGTTGATTCTATTGTTCAAATTACTGATTTGAAAAACTCTCCCGGTCCTGCCATGAAAGAGTTTCGTTCCGTTAGCAAGAAAGCTCTCTTGCTTTTACAAGATCATTATCCCGAACTCGTCTATAAAAACGTAAGAACAATATCTTCTTTCGTCTCTTCTTCTTGGTCCTAACAAGTATCTTGAACTGCACCCTTTTTTTTTTTTTAGCCTAATCTATGTTTGGAGAAATCGATAGGGCTTTAAAATGATGGGATGTAGTTCAGGAGGCAACACACGAGAAACTCGGGTTGATCTGCTATATATCTCTACTTCTTCTAAAAGGGTTGTTGGTTTTGTGTGTTTTGGTTTTGCAGATAGTTATAAACGCTCCGTTTTGGTACTACGCGCGACACATACTCCGATCGAAGATTATCAGCCACAAAACCAAGGCCAAATTCGTTTTTGCAAGTCCATCAAAAGTGACCAAGACACTTCTCAAGTGAGGAAAAGATCATGATCTTGATCCTATTCTATATTCAAAGTTTTCATTTTTTGAATAATTTTCAAGTAATTAGGCCTCTATCCTAAACTAGGTTTATAGCCCCGGAACAGTTGCCGGTTCGATATGGTGGGCTTAAAAGAGACGACGATGACGACTTCTCACCGGCTGATAAAGCTTCAGAGCTCAGCATTAAAGGAAACTTCGCTGCCAACATCGAATTCCCAGTTACTGAGGTAATCAAGCCTAGAAATCCAATAACTATACAAAAGAAATGACAATATAAAGTGACTCATAATTTGAATCTGGTGAAATGACATTATACAACTTGGACGTACAGCCGGGAGTGACGATGGTGTGGGACGTGACGGTGGTGGGATGGGACGTCGTATACAAGGAAGAATTTGTACCAGAAGATGAAGGATCATACAGAATTCAATTGCAAAATCAAAAGAAAGTAGGAGAGAGCCTAAGGAATTGTTTCTACATCAGTGAACCTGGAAAGATTGTGATAACAATTGAGAATCCAACTTTTAACCATAAGAAGACAGTCTACTATAGATCAAAAACCAAGCCCACTGTCCCCATGTACATTTTATTCAACAAATAGCCATTTCTTAGTGCTCATATTGGAGGAGGGAGAGACTTTAACTAAAACAAAAACGGTTTTCATGACTCAAAAAATTTGTCGTGATCACATTTCTTGACATTCTTTTAGTCTTTGAATTGACCGCTTCTAAAATCTGTTATTATTGGTTCGCTTAAATGTCGGGTGTACTAGAAATTTGATACAACATAGGAGGATGGTGAAAATTATTGTAAACAGAAAGAACACCATTCTGTTTTTAATTTCTCCATTAGAAATACAGACAACAAAACTCTGTTTTAAATTTCTGTCATATACATTTTAAGTGAAAAATAGTGATCAGAACATTAGGTACAAATTCTAGGTGCTCATAATGGTTAACCCTACTTTTATTTTTTCATGGTACATCTATGGTAAATTTAAACAAATCATCTGGTACACTTACACACAATGACCCTCTTATGATTTTGATTTTAGTTTATTTTTATGAAATTTATGTTTATTTCCTTCCATTTTTCCAATTATGATTTTCACATTCTTTAAAAATTAAAACACTTGAATTTCTTGGCCAAGTTCTAAATGAATGTTTGTTTCAAAACTATTTTTTCCGGTTTTTAAAACTTTATTTAGTTTTTGAAAATATTATTAGAAACTGGATAACAAAAATATAGAAATATATAGTGGAAGTAATGCTTATAAACTTAATTTTCCAAAACAAATGCCCGTTTGATAACAATTTTATTTTTTTTATAAAAAAAATTAAGCCTATAAACACCACTTTCATCTATTAATTTATTAATTTGTGTGTTTTGTTGTCTATATTTTAGGAGTGTTTTCAAAATCAAAACCCAATTTTAAAAACTAAAAAAAGTAATTTTCAAACACTCAAGTTTTTTTATGGACATTAGCTAAGACTTCAAATGTTTACATAAGGAATGTGAAAACTATGAGTAAGAAAGTGTGAGATATCCAAAAAATGGAGCCTAAATGGTTAACAAAAGGAGCTTGGTTTTGTTATTTTATTTTTCTCACATTTAATCGTATAAAAATTAGGTTAAACTATACAAAATACCCATGAATTCTGGAGTTTGTTTTTAATCATGCTCCACTTTGAAGAGTTTCATTTTTATCCTTTTAACTTTGAAATTCTTCTAGAAAAAATAAAATAAAGGATGAAAATTGATGTGTAAAAATTCTAATACAACATTGAAAATTATGATTGTTAGTGTTATTTATTTCATCTCAAAAGGCATTATATGTATATTAGAGGGAATGAAGTTCTCAATCCATGGTGATCACCTACCTAAGATTTATATCCTACGAATTTTCTTGACACCCAGATATTGTAGGTTCATGAGAGTTCTTGTGAAATTAGTCGAAATGCATGCTAGTTGGCCCATAAACTCACGGATATAAGAAAGGAGGTATCTAATCAATTCTTACCCATCAACTAAGAAAATGATGTTGTATATGATAATTAATCGATAATCTCTCCAAGAGTATTTTTTTAGACAAATTTTAACTCCAAACTTCAAGTATTTTGTATAATAATTTAACCTAATTTGAGGAAGAAAGGAGGAAAAGCATATATATTGGATGGTTTTATTATTCAAAGATAAACTTTGGGATTGGGAAGAGGACATAGAAAAGCTCTGTTTTACATGAAGGCCATACACACACAAGTTCTTGTATAAGAAAGGCCTCGTCTTTATTATTATTATTATGATTATTCCGAAGCTTTAAACCCTAAATTATTACACCATAAAACCAAAAGCCAAAACTGGCCCTTCCTGCCAAACCAAACCAAGCCAAGCCCTTTACATTGCTTCTACCGGGATAGCCGGCCTACGCGACGACGACATACGAGGGGGCAGTAAAGTGGTCTCGTCTCTGTTGAATTTTAGCCTTCGAGCCTCTTCTGTGGACATTCTATAGGCACTGGCAAGGACTTGAACTGGGAATGCCCTCATGACTGAGGTGCGGCCAGCCAGTGTGTTAATCATGGCATTATCGTTCGTTTTGAATGAAACCCACTCGAACCCTTCGTCGCCTGCCTTCTTCACTATGGCGAAGTTTTGTGGAACCACTAGAACCTGTCGTTGTTGTAGTTCGCCGTCGAATACAGTTTGCCCTCTGCAGTCTACTACTTGTACTCTCGCTCGCCCTCTTGTTACGAATATTATGCTGTGCGCATTTTGGTTCCAGTGTGGAACGTACATCGCATTCTGCATTAATATCACAAACTGTCAATTTTCCTGCTTACATTGTTTTTTTAAACATCTTAGAAAGTCATTCCAAATAGGCTTGCTTACTCTATAGAGAACACCCCGCTCAGCACTGAGCTGAAGCCAACGGAGGATGGGGAAGCGATGGCTGTTGGTGGTGCTAAGACGACCGGCTTCAGGTGTGTACATATCAGCGCGTGAAGCATCACCAATGTTCTCCTTCATTCTCATAGAGCAAATAGTTTCATCCAAACCATTATCGTCCCACCGACGACCCTGGTGGCGCTCACGTTGTCTTTCCATCTCTTCTTCTTGTTCCTCTTCCCATTCTCGCTCTTCTCCTCTGTGTCCTCCCCGCGATCTTGGTGGCCTGATCACCTCAAGCTGTCCCTCAACCTTTATGATGTTGCGCCTGAAGTCATCTTCTCCACGAAGCTTCCTTGCTGTCTCCGTGTTTATGTTAAGAATTTCTGCAAGAACTCTGTCATCAAAGGCATAGAAGATGTTGTTCTTGTTACTTGATCCCTCCTTGCGACTACTTTGTCGTCTCCCCTCTTGCCTCCATTCCGATCTCCACTCTGGGAACTCCTCCTCTGGGTTCCCAGCTAAGTAGAAAGCCTGCATGGTTGACAGAAAATAAATTAAATTTACCGTAACTCCTTCACAATAATACCAATATTTCTAAATTTAATTTAGTTAGTTAAAACATTATATCATTGACCTGAATTCAAATCTGACTTACCCTAGGATGGAAGTCAAGTTGGTTGGCATGGTTACTAACATCAAGAAGAACAACTGCAATCAATCTCTCATTGCCATCATTATAGGTCCATTGAGCAGAACCAGCAGGCACAGCGAAGAGATCGCCAGCACGTACATGGCGGATCTTCTGATGTCGGTCTCGGAACTCCCCGGCTGATTGCTGAGACTCTTGGTACGTTTCAGGGCAACCCGGAAGTACAACTCCCTTAAACCCTCTCCCTATTCCACAAAACTCATCACATCATTCTCAACAACTTTTAAACTCAACAAGAAAAACGATAAACATAAAAGAACAAAAGTTGATAGTACCTCTCTCAATGTAGATAAGTTGTGGGGCATTGGTGTAATGAGGGAGGAGAAGGCCATTGGGATCAATAATATATCTCTGGACAGCCACACCGGCGCACCGGAACATCTCGTGGCTAGGATCCCACATCTCGATCACGCCACCTTCGGCCTCGATGCGGCGGGAGGGTTCGAGGGCATCGAGCCTATCCAGGCGACACTCACGATACCGTCTTTCACCCTCGCGGAAGTGTCGGGAGACGTCGCGGAGGTTTTCGTCGGTTGCTAGGCAGCCATTGAAGAGAACCAAGAAGCAAAAGGAAAGAGAGAGGAAAAGAGGGTTTCCCATGGCTGTGTGTTTAATAAGTTGTACTGTTTTGAAGTGAAGTGGAGAGTGGGGAACGTTGGGATTTTATAGTTGAAGGAAGGTAGTAAAGGAGGGGACACGTTTGAGAAGATGGGGAAGAAAGATTAAGACATTTTTCAAATTGCATGGAAAAAATAGCTTATTTTTTGTACACATAATAGCAATGGTATGTTGCAGATGGCTTAAGGTATCTGAAGAAATTGTATGGCAAATGCTGTTTTAGCTTTATGTTGTTTGTGGTGTGTTTTGGAGTATTCTTCATAGCTATCTCAATCAAATATTTGTCATTTATAGTTTGATGTCAATATATCAAAAACCCAAAGATGGTTTCATAACTATTTGATTTTTTAGTTTTTACTTTTATTTTAGAATTGTACTTGGTTTTTTCCACAAATTTTTACACTAGTTTTCATTTTTAAATTTTCTAAAAGCTAAAACTAAAAGTTTTAAAAATTACTGTAAACACTTGATATTTTATTTTGACAATTAATCTTATAAATACTGCTTTTAGGATTAATTTATTTGTTTTGTTATCTATTTTTCTTATAGGTGTTTTAAAAAATCAAATCAAGTTTTGAAAACTAAAAAAAATATTTTGTTAAAACTAAAACAAAAATTGTTATCAAATAAGTCAACCTACTTTTTTTTTTTTAATTTTCAAAACTCGGCTTGTATTTTGAAAAAACTTCGAGAATGGATAACAAAATTAAAAAGAAAAAACTCTTAAATATAAAAAGTATTTATAAGCTTAATTTCTAAAAAAAAAAAAAAACAAAAATGAAGGTCACCATTTCATTTTCTATTTTGTTTTTACTTTTCTAAAAGAACGAGTTGTTTGATAATTAATTATGTTTTTTTCTCTATTTAAATTAATTTTGTTTCTTCCTTTTCTATTTTTTAAAGTTAGTTTTTTTTAAAAAAAAAAAAATCTAAGTGCCTATTTGTTAAATTATTAAAATCACATTTATCAAGTTCAAGATCACATTAAAACACACATATAATCACTCAAAATCATTTCAATACTAACACTTCCATGCATGTTTAAACACAATTGTCGTAGTATTAAAACGAATTTTGAATAATTAAGGATATTTTGTGAGTCATTTTGAAAATGGCAAATTGTAGTTCAATTGCACAATCGAACTTTCAATTGTAAATATTGGCTTCCCAATTTTTAGAAGTGGCAAATTAGACCCTTAAACTTACAATAAT
Organism: Benincasa hispida; assembly: GCF_009727055.1. Taxonomy (NCBI): domain Eukaryota; kingdom Viridiplantae; phylum Streptophyta; class Magnoliopsida; order Cucurbitales; family Cucurbitaceae; genus Benincasa; species Benincasa hispida. Next base: position 4,151,434 of record NC_052353.1, read on the forward strand.
TGTAGAAAATTGGATCCACAAATGATAAAAATTGAACCCTCAAATTTATACCATCATTACAATTTATACAACTATATAAGTTTAAGACCCAATTTTAATACTTGTATAAGTTTTTAGGGCTAAATTTTTTTAATTGAAAATTTAAAAGTATAATTGAAACTATTACTATACTTTATTAGTAATTTTTACCATTTGTATATTTGAAAATGACAAAAATGATTTTAATCATTTTAAAATCACTTTCAAATATGTCAGACATGCCATAAGTGATTTTCAAAAACCAAAAAACCAAAATATGGTTTTTAAAAAGAGATATATGTGTTTTCAAAAACTTATTCTTTATTCTAATACTAATACTCATATTTTCCATCTTTTATCTCTTTCATAGCAATCTGTTTTTAAAAAACTTATTCTTTTACTTTCATTTCTCTCTCGTCTAATATATCTCTCCAATTTCTCTCTCTAACTTTATCTCTTTAATAAATAAATCTCTTAAACTTTTTTCTGAAGAACTTTCTTCTCTCTAAATTTTATCTCACTACAATTTTTGTTTAATATTTTTCTCATTTATGCTTATTTATCTAACATATTATTTACTCTCTCTAAAATTTTTCTTTTTATTTAACTTTATTTTCTTCAAAAATTAATCTCTTTCCCTCAAACATTTACTTCTTTTTTCTAACTAATATTTTATGAGGTTTAACTAATATTTTCCCTCAAACACATCTCCATTACATTCTCTCTGAATAAATATTTTTCTTTCATATACCTCTAAATTTACTATATTTTCCCTTCTCTATAAAACCTTTGTATCTCTATCTCTAAATTTTTATCTACATGTCTTTACACATTCTCTCTCTCTAAAACCTCTCTTCATCTCTTCCATTAGAAAAAATAGAAAACAAAAAATAGTTATCAAATAAGTTTAATGTCTTTTTTGTTTTGAAAAAATAAAAACAGCTTTTGTTTTTAGAAAACCAAAAAATAGAAAACAATTTCTTTTTGTGCAATCGCAATGAATTTTTCAGGGTATACCGATGGGAGAGGGAGCCTCGCCCGACGCTACATTGGTATGGCGTCAAGAGAGGTACCATTTTTCTCGACACATACAACTTAGCATCGGGAAAAGTTTTTTTCTTTTTTAGTATTCCCTAAATAATTATTGAAAATGAAATATATTTATTTATTATTCTTTTAGTCAACTCAAACATGTTGACAACTTATAAATTTAGTCTAAAAAGAAAAGAAAATTATCATCAACAACTTATATATATGCTTAATTGATTTTCATATATAACATTAATGTTAAACAGACCGCAATAAAAACGTAAAGTAAAAAAAAAATGAATGTTTTCAAATATAGAGAAATGAATCAAAATATTTATAAATATAGTAAAATTTTACTGTATATCTATGATAGACTAGATAGATTATTATTTGTGTCTATCTGTGTCATGATAGATATAGATAGTAGTTTATCACGGTCTATCGCAATTTATCTTCTTTGTTTTGGACATGACTCCAAAATACCTACAAACAACAAATTCAAATAGTTTCAATACTAATAAATAATCAATTTTATATAAATGGAGAGCCAAGTGTATACAAATTTTTAGAATATTAAAAACTTATGAATGAATTAGTTTTCTCTTCCACAACTTAGTTAAAACTAAAACTTAGAAACTATACTCTACAAGCATGTCAAAACTCAACATCAAAATTTAAAATTCAACTCAAATATAAACATAACAATGCATTTATTCATATACCAATCTCAAAACTCAATATAAAATATAAACTTAGGAATAATAATTAGATCTACTCTTCATAGACAAACTTAGGATAAGTGATCGCAGTCGAATGGATCAGAGAAGGAAGGTTTCCTCTATAAAAAAATATTGAGATAAAATTGATTATTGTTACTATCCAGCCAAATTCAACCAAGTATACAAATGGAACCTAACTATACATGTCCCCCACTATATCTTCCAAATCGTCCACAACATAGATGTCTTCTCTGACAATAGCCAATCAAGAAGCCAAAGTAAGTACTTCAATCTCTCTTTTTTAGTTCCTATCCATCCACGAAATAGGATGTATTAAGATGATATTTTGTAAAAACCAAAATTCAAGACAAATGGGAACCATTAACTTTAACTATTGATTGCGCTAATCTCTTATTCTTCGATAACTTTAACAAATCGCTCTTCAAGCTAAGTGGCTGGGTTACGAGTTTGGATAGACGCTATGGCATTTAGTCTAGCTACTAATGGATCAGATTTTTCCGTCTATTCTTACGTTAAATAATATTTTGATTACGTCGTGTAATTTCATTTCTTTTGTTATTTTGATTATTAGCAACTTCAAATAAACCCTAGGAATTGACTCTTATCTATATTGGTTTTTTGATCCTTAATCTCAAATTAATTAATTTTAGTTAGTTAATTAATTAATGTTTTGATGATAACAAACTTAATTTTTTTTACTAATAATTTTAATATTTTGAATAGTCTATAGCATAGATCTTGGAATAAAAATTTTGATGCCTCTTGAATCACCTAAATCGGAGTTCAAACGAAGAAGATATAACAAAAAGAAGTGTAATGGAAAAATACCCGAGATAGTGACGTGTCGGCCAAATCATCACCTTGGACCATTTAGAAAAAGTCATTTAAAGCAATGGAGGAGTGATCATAGTGGGATTTTGATTTTTGGATTGTTTAGAAAAACGAAATGAATTTAAAAAAATGAATTTAATATTATTTTACGTTTATGTCTAATGGCTAGTTTTTGACGAATGATGAACTCTTGTTTTTTTGTTTGTTTTAAAAGATGTATATTATTATATTATTTTTTGTTTGTGTCTAACGGCTATCTCTACCATTCAGTTTAACTTTTTGAACAATCCAATGAACCAAATTAAAATTCACTTTTTATCCCACTTCCCTCTCCTTTTATACTTCATCTTCTCCAAAATTATTTCAAATTTTCACAATTTTACAATCCTCAAAATTAGCAAAAAGGCCACCATTGTTACTCTCCCCCTACAAGCTTCCAATTTTCTTTCTTTTCATCTTCTTGAGAGAAATTTCTATTATATTGTAAGGATTAAAGTGTATGAGCTCAAATAATCTTGTATACTCACTCTTTTTAGAGAGTTTTATTGTGTAATTTAAAGCTTCAAAAACATTGTAAAGGTGGGATCCTAACCCATGGAAATGATTGGGTTTGCTCTTGAACCCATAAAAAGAGCAAAGTAGCGATACGTGTGGAAAGTGTCAAAAGAGATTTTTTAATCGAAATCTCAATAGGCGCTTGGAAAAGTGGATGTAGGTCAAGTTTGACCGAACCACTATAAAAATTACGGTATTTTCTTCTATAACTCTTTACTTCTTATTTTGCATTTAATTTTAATTGCATGATTTTGTTAGTCGAGATCGATTGAGTATATTGTTACATAATTTTTATCAATCTTGTTATTTAGCATAAATTAGAGTTTTCATTAATTTGATTTAAAAATATCTAATTAGATCAAATTAAACACACTTTAAGAAAAAATTTAATTAAACTCTATTCACCACCCTCTAGGGTTCCTATACCGGTTCAACAATTAGTATCATAGTGAGGTTCCTCATCTTGATATTTAATTTTCTTGATAAACTTTATTGTTAGAACATTATGACAAACCTAGTTGCAAATGAAATTGCATTTGGCCAATCTACATCTAGACCTCCTTACTTTGATGATTCAAATTATGCATATTAGAAATCTAGAATGAAAATTTATTTGCAATCTATTAACTATAATTTGTGGTTATTGTTGCTAAAGGTCCATATGTTCCCATGAGAAAGGTTGATAATATTGATAAACCTAAATTAGAAGAAGAGTATGATGAAAAGGAAATGAAAAAGTGTTCTTTTAATGAAGGCTATTAATTGTTTGTATTGTGCTTTGAACAAAGATGAATTTAATAGAATATCTATGAGTTCTCCCGCTCAAGAAATTTGGAATAATCTTGAAATTACTCATGAAGGAACAAATAAAGTTAAAGAGTCTAAAATTAGCATGCTTGTTCATAATTATGTATTACTTAAGATGGATACTAATGAGTAGATAACCAATATGTTTACTAGATTAACTAATATTATTAATACTTTGAAAGGACTTGGTAAAGTTTATACAACTTCCAAAAATGTTAGAAAAATTCTTAGGTCTCTACGTAAGACTTGGGAAGCAAAGGTGACGGCAATCCAAGAAGCACAAGATCTCACCAAACTAGAAGATGCTAGCATGCACTTAATTTCAAATATTTTCAAGAATTCTTTGGTTAGAGGGATTCCCAAATTTAAATTTGAAAAGCATAAAGTTTGTTATGCTTGTCAAATGGGTAAACAAAAACTAAGTCTTCTTCCCAATCTAAAAATGTGACATCTACTACTATACCCCTACAACTATTACACATGGACTTATTTGGCCATTCTAGAATTGTTAGCTATGAAGGGAATTATTATGCATTTGTGATAGTTGATGTTTTTTTCTAGATTTACTTGGATTTTGATGATAAAACATAAGGATGATATTTTGAAAAGTTTTATTAGTTTTGCTAAAAGAGTTCAAAATGAAAACAAAAATTTATTTCTAAAATTATGAGTGATCATGGAGGAGAATTTGATATGATGCTTTTAAAGATTTTTGTAAAGAAAATAGTTTTTCTCATAATTTTTTCTCTCCAAGGACTTCTCAACAAAACGGGGTAGTTGAAAGGAAAAATTGTACTTTGCAAGAATTTACTAGGTCAATGTTGAATGAGTATGGTTTACCTAAATATTCTTGGGCGGAAGCCGTTAACACCGCTTGCTATGTTTTAAATAGAATTTTAATTAGACCATATTTAGATAAAGCTCTTTATGAGCTTTGGCATGGCAAAATTTCAAATATTGGGTATTTCAAAGTTTTGGTTGCAAATAATGTTTTATTTTGAATAACAAAGAAAAACTTGAAAATTTTGATTCTAAGAGGGATGTTGGTATTTTCTTAGGATATTCCTCTACTAGTAAAGCTTATAGAGTTTTCAATAAGAGAACATTAATTATTGAGGAATCTATGTATGTTGTATTTGATGAATCTTGTAATAATGTTTCTAATGAGTCTATTTGTAGTGATGATTTAGAAAAAATATTTTGAAGATTTACTTGTTAGTGACGAAGGTAAAGAAATTGTTTCAAGTATGCAAGAAGTAAGCATCAATGAAAAGAAGGAAAATGATTGTTCGTCTATGCCTAAAGAGTGGAGATAGGCTCCATCCCATCCCAGGGATTTAATTCTTGGTGATTTCAAACAAGGTGCGAAAACCTGTTCTTCTCTTAATTTATTTAGTAATCTTGCTTTTGTTTCTCAAGTTGAACCTACAAGTTTTAAAAATGCCAAATGTGATGAGTTTTAGATTTTAGCAATGCAAGAAAAATTAAATCATTTTGAAAGGAACAAAGTTTGGGAATTAATTCCTAGGCCTTCTAATGCATCTATAATTGGAACTAAATAAGTCTTAGAAATAAGATGGATGAAAATGGAAATATTATTAGTAATAAAACTAGACTTGTAGCTTAAGGTTATTGTCAAGAAGAAGTATAAATTATGAAGAAACTTTTGCACCGGTTGCTAGATTAGAAGCTATTAGAATGTTGCTTGATTTTGCCTCTTATAAGATTTTATTTTATATCAAATGGTTGTAAAAAGTATTTTCTTTAAAATGGTTATATTGTGGAGGAAGTTTATATAGAATAATCTTCGGGTTTTGAAAGTTTTGATTTGTCTAATCATGTTTGTAAGTTGAAAAAGGCTCTTTATGGTTTAAAACAAACCTTAGAAGCTTGATATGACAGGCTTAGCAACTTTTTACTTGAAAATGATTTTAAAATGGGAAAATTTGATACTACTCTCTTTATTAAGATTAAGGATAATGATATGTTTAATAGTGCAAATATATGTGGATGCTATTATATTTGGTTTTACTAATCCATCTTTGTGTGAAGAATTCATTAAGTGTATGCATAGTGAGTTTGAGATGAGTATGATGGGGGAACTTAGTTTCTTCCTTGGGCTCAAAATCAAACAACTCAAAGATGACATCTTCATAAGTTAAGAAAGTACACAAGCGATTTGCTCAAAAGGTTCAAATTCAATGAAGGTAAAATTGCAAAAACTCCTATGAGCACCACCACCAAGCTTGACAAAGATGAAAAAGGTAAATGTGTGGACATAAAGACTTATCGAGGTATGATCGGATCTTTACTTTATTTGACTGCTAGTAGACCTGATATCATGTTTAGTGTATTTCTATGTGCTAGATTTTAATCTTGTCCTAAGGAATCACATTTGCATGCCACTAAAAGAATATTTAAATATTTGCTTGGAAGTATTGATGTAGGCTTTTGGTATCCTAAAAATGTTGAATTTAATTTGGTCAGATATTTCGATGCGGATTTTGTTGGTAGTTTACTTGACCGTAAGAATACTAGTGGGACTTGCCAATTTCTTAGTAGTTCCTTAGTATCTTGGTTTATTAAAAAGCAAAATTTGGTTGCTTTATCCACTACCGAAGTGGAATATATTCGGTTTCTAGTTGTTGTGCACGAATTCTTTGGATGAAGCAAACTCTTTGTGGTTTTGGATTAAAGTTTGATAATGTGTCCATATTTTGTGATATCACTAGTGCTATTATTAATTTGATGAAAAATTCTATACATGATTCTAGGACTAAGCATATTAATATTAAGCATCTCTTTATTAGAGAGTATGTGTAAAAGGGTCATATTACTCTTGAATTTGTAAGCTGTAATTATCAATTAATGAATATTTTTACCAAGCCTTTGAATGAATAAAGTTTTTGCAAAAATAGGCTTGAGCTTGGTATTATTCGTTGTGATGAATCTTGATATTATTATAGCATGCAAATTGATAGTGGGAAAGTGGAAACTTTGTATGTGTTCATATTTTTAGGGGTAGCACTTATATGTTTATTGTACATTTTTATGATTTCAAAGGGGGAGAAGTAAAAGAAAAATATGTGTTTTGATTATGTTTTTTGAATTAATTAAGGGGGAGAAGTTAATTCTTTTGAATGAATTTCAAGCACAGACTTTGTGGTGATATGTATATTTGACATTGAAATTATTTCTTCATCATCATGTGTTGCTATGGTTATGTGCATTTCAAATTATTTTTCTTTAATGGGTTATCATAAAAAAGTGGAAATTGTTGGCTTTTTTGCCCTTAATCTCAAATTAATTAATTTGAGTTAATTAATTAATTAATATTTTGATGATTTGATTTTATTTACTAACAATTTCATTATTTTGAATAGTCTATAGCATAGAGCTGAGAACAACAATTCCATTGCCTCTTGAATCACCCAAATTGAAGTTCAAATGAAGAAGATATAACAAAAAGAATGTAATGAAAAAATACCTGAGATTGTGACGTGTGGCCAAATTATCAAATTGGACCAACTAGAAAAAGGCATTTGGAGCAATGGAAGAGTGACACATGGTAGGCTTTTTACTTTTGGATGGTTTAAAAAAACAGAAAATGAATTTAATATTCTTTTGTGTTGGTATCTCACGACTAATTTTTGACAAATGGTGGGCTCTTGTTTTTTATTGGGTTTTAAAAAATATGATTTTAAAAGATATATATATTGTGTTTAATGGTAGTTGAATTTAAACCTCTACCATTCAATTTAATTTTTTGAACCACCCAATGGCCCAAATTAAAACTACTTTTTACCCCACTTCCCTCTCTTTTTATATTTATCTTCTCCAAAATTATTTCAACTTTTCACAACTTTACAATCATCAAAATTAGTAAAAAAGTCACTATTGTTACTCTCTCTACAAGCTTCTAATTTTCTTCCTTTTCACCTTATTTTTTTTAGAGAAATTTCTATTGTATTGTGATGATTAAAGTGTGTGACTCAAACTTGTATGCCCATTCTTTTTAGAGAGTTTTGTTGCGTGATTTAGAGCTTCAAAAACATTGTAAGGGTTGGATCCTAACCTAAGGAAAGGATCATATTTGCTCTTAAACCCATAAAAGGAACAAGGTAGCGGTTTGACTCTCGTATGTGGAAAAAGTCAAATAAATTTTTTTAATCGAAATCCCAAGAGGCACTTGGGAATGTGGATATAGATCAAGTTTGATGGAACCACTATAAAAATGACTATGTCTTCTTCTCTAACTTTTTACTTATTATTTTGCGTTTAATTTTAATTGCATGATTTTGTAAGTTGAGATTGATTGAGTATATTGTTACATTTTTTTTTTATCAATTTTGTTATTTAGCATAAAGAATTTATATTAATTTAATTTTAAAATATCTAATTAGATCAAATTGAGCATACTTTAAGAAAAAGTTTAATTAAATTCTATTCACCCCTCTCTAGGGTTGCCATACTGGTCCGACACCCCACTCTCTAGTGGAAAAGGAATAGCGTGCCAAATCCTTTTCAACCACCAAATAAATTTGCAAACTTCGAAACAAACCAAAACAATAGCATTAGTTAGCTAGGTCAATCTGCATGGAGCACTTGTCTTTTCCTCTAATCACGATTAAAAGTTCTTAGATAACCAAGAGGGGGAGAGAGTTTGTTTGTTTGTTTTTGCACGTGATTGTAAAAAAAAAATGAAATATGATTAGCATAAAAAATAAACACGAGAATTGAAAGAGGATTAACAGATGAGAAAAGCCTAGTTTAGGTATTCAATCACCCATTTGTTTAGTTGTTCATATTGGACACTAAAAATAAATATCAAATCATGCAAGTGCTTAGCCAACTTGTCTGGTAGTGCTATGACAAGTGCCCTAGGACACTAATTAAGATGCTTAATTAAATTAAATACTAAATGAATTGGGTACAAATGCACTCCAGAAACATCTCACACTCGCATTACAATTAAGGGGATAGTTAAGACAATTAGGACAATTAGTGACTAAGGTAATACCTAAGTAGTCTTACCAATTTTATTCTTGAATTAAAACAATCACGCAATGTCGTAAATGGGCTATTCTAAACAGTCAAATCAATTTATAGACAAGCATGCTTTAATTCGTGCTACTCAAGATTAACACACAACTAAATGTCATAGATTGTGAGTTAATCACTAGCAAAGCAATGAAAGTATGCAAGGGTGATCAATCCAAACATAATCCAAGACATAGAAATTCAAATACATCAAGAATCACAAGCATTCATAAGAAACAAAAAAAAAATAGAATTACAAGTCCTCACAACAAAATACAAATGTCTTTCTTCATTAACCTAAGCTAGAGAATACTTTTCTTATATATTAAATATTGAAATCAAGTTTCTCATGACAATATTAGTGTCTAAAGTATGAAAATTAGGCTAAAAATAGTAAAGAATAGAGAAAATGGATGAAAAAGATTGGTGTTTGAATATCCTTTTAACCTAAAAACGGGAAAGTTCTTTTAAAACTATTGAGAGCGTCACGATGCTAGTAACAGTACTACGACGCTGTTACAAATTTTCCTCGCACATCGCATCGCTATAATGCGCATCCTGACTTCTTCATAAGCATAATACCTAATTTATAACTAAGTTAATTATCCCCTCACACACCTTAATTGATTATCCACACTTCCTCCCCACCCACCCCATCCCCCAAATTTTATAATATAACTATAACTTAACCATATATCCACTTACAATAATCAATACACCAAAAGTATGGTTGAATTAAAATAATAATAATAATAAATGGCTACCATAACTGCAACATAGTCTTAATAGCATTTATAAAAACATATGAATACATTTATGTTGCTACCATAACTGCAGGATACAATATATTCACTCTCTTAATTAGTGTACCATAAAAGTTGAAGAGTTCATACATATTTCGATTTATCTCCTTGTGATTTCATGAGTTGTAAGACCATGGCTTTGAAGCCATCTAACTCATCTTTTGTTTCTCTTTTTTATTCTTCAAGTTCTGCCTTTAAGGATTATATCTCAATTTCTTTATCTTCTATGATTCATGAGGAACACTTAAAGACAGAATGCATTGATTATGTGAGTGAACGATACTATATATCAAGAAATGTTACATATGATGAAGCATCATCATGGCATGCACATGAATAAGAAAAGACACCTAAAGATTAGAGGTCTTTGAAAGAAAGATCAAAAGAAGAGATGAGGCAAAGACAACAAGCTTCAACAAAAAAGAAAAGAAGGTAATTTAGAAGAGAACAACAAATAACAAGGATTAACCGGATGGGGAACTAAGGACACAATCCTTGGCGTGGTGTACACAATTGTAGAGATTAACTAGACAGAGAACACCAAACTTTGGCTACGTAAATGCAACATTAGAAGTATTTAAAGAGCCAACAACATATAAAGAAGCATCACAAAACATTGAATCAATGACTATAGAAGAATAAATGGATGCAATTTGAAGTTAAGACTTATTGTTAGAAGACTAAGACACCTAAGCATGCAGAGTTTCGACAATAAATTAAAGATGATGGAAAGAGCTAGAATAACTAAAACCGAGGGACAGTGTTAAACTAGAAGGAAACTTTAAATATTCTAGATACTTCTTCAAGTATCCACATAAATAACTCAAGAGTAAGGATTAAACATCTTTAGATTTATCTAGAAGATTGTAAATAAGTATCTCAAAAGAAATGTTCTAGAAACATCTTAGCATCTCTTTAGGCTGCAAGGACTGTTGGGCTGATCTTGAATCAATGTGAAATTTTTTTGGAAGGAAAACCCGAGGCCCAAGTAAAGAAAAAACAATTGGTCTTTATTAAAATACCAGCTGATATAACCAACTGATTCAAAAATAATGTGCTGAAAGCACAATCTGTGTGAAACAATCTTCTGCCCTACACGTTGACGGCCAAGATTAGAATCTTGTACTTCACTGATCTGAAGTCTTGAATTACTACACCAATTTCTTTCTTTTTGTTTCAGAGTGCCCGAGAGAGATGGAGAGAACTGATAGGGAAATGTTGTCAGATTCGCTTGGGAGAGCTGATGAAGATGAAGATCAAAGACAATACAAGAAGAATAATTGAGGAAGAGAAGGAGGAAGACACAAAATTTTTAACGTGGTTCGGCCTCAATATGCCTACATCCACGGAGGAGCTATATTCAAAGTCTTGGAGATTTCTTGGAGAACTACAGATGAGTTTAGCCAATGTTTTTTTTTCAATACATCAATCTACTATCTAACTACATATGTATTTATATAGAAATTTGTTCAAATACAACGGTTAACAAACATTGTATAAGTTGATTTCATCATATTTCTTTAACAATCTCCACATTGAAATTAACTTCAACAAGTTTCTTCCAGCTCCTTTTTTGCTAACCCCTTTCTTCTTCAACCTTTGTCTCTCACCTCAAACCCAATGATGTCGAGGCACTTCTGAAGTTTGAGCTGGGTGATTGCTTTGGTTAACATGTCAAAGGCATTCTCAGAGCTATGAACTTTAAGAACTTCTATCTGCTTATTCTCTATCTGTTCTTGTATGAAATGATACTTAATCTCAATGTGTTTAGTTCGGTTATGGTATTGTGGATGCTTTGATAAATGTATGGTACTTTGATTGTCACATGATAGCTTTACTATATCTTGTTTAATACCAAAATCAAATAGGAGCCCTTTTAGCCATAATCCTTCCTTAACAGCCTTTGATAATGCTATAAATTTAGACACAGTGGTAGAAAGAACTACCACTGATTGTAACGTTGCCTTCCAACTTAATACACAACTTTTATATAGGAAGATATAACTAGATAGGGATCTTCTTTTATCTAAGTCTCTTACGTTGTCAGAGTTAACATAACCTATCAGTTATGGTTCACTGCTTAGAGTTTGTTGATATAGTAGTCTGGCACTTGTGGTGCCTTTAAGGTACCTCATGATCCACTTTGTGCCTCCTAATGCCTCTTACCCGGATTAGCCATGTATCTACTTACCAGACTTGTAGCATAGGCAATATATGGCCTTGTAGAAATCATTAGGTACATGAGACTTCCCACGGCTTGGGAATATGGAATGGTTGACATTAGCTTTAGGTGTTCAATGTCAGTCTCTTTGGGTGAGTTATCTGCTAAAAGTTTGAAATGATGTGTAATTGGAGTACTGACTGCTTTTGCTTCTTTCATGTGATATCATTTGATTAGTTTTTCACAATATTGAGTCTGATCAATACATAGTTTGCATGATTTTCTGTCTCTTTTGATATCAATGCCTAATATTCTGTTTGCACTGCCCATGTCCTTCATTTCAAATTATGATTTCAGTAGGTCTTTGACTTGTTTTAATCTTTCAAGTAGTTCCTGATAGTAACATATCATCTACATATAGAAGTAGATAGATAGGATGAGCATAGGTTTTAGTGTTTATATAAACACAACATCATAAGAACTCTTAACAAACCCATTCTTCTGAATAAAATCATTAAATCTTCTGTTCCAACACCTAGGTGACTGTTTAAGGCCATAAATAGACCTTTTAAGTAGACAGTAATGGTCTTCTTTCCCACTGACTTCATAGCCTTTAGGTTGGCTCATATAAATGGTTTCATCTAGAAAGCCATGTAGGAATGCTGTTTTGACATCAAGTTGCTCTAGCTCTAGGTCTTGTTGAGCCACAATGGATAGTAGGAGTCTGATAAATGTTTGCTTGACTACAGGGGAAAAAATTTCATTGTAGTCAACCCCTTGTCTTTGAGTGAATCCCTTTGCAACCAGCCTAGCTTTATATCTAGGTCCTTGTCTATTAAGGATACCTTCTTTGTATTTATACACCCATTTGGATGCAATTGGTTTACACCCTTTAGGTAAGACAACTAACTCTCAGGTGTCATTCTTTAATAGAGACTCATCCTCTTCATTCATAGCCTCTATCCATATTCTAGCTTTAGCACAACTCACTACCTCTTCAAAAGTAGAAGGTTCTAGCTCATTATTCAGACCTGAAGCATTTAGAGCTAGGTTGATGTAATCATCATATCTTGAAGGTGGCACTATAGTTCTCCTTTTCCTGTCTCTTGCTAAGTTATAATCCCTTAGGTCTTGTTCCTCTTGCTCAGGATCAGAAACAACCTTTTCTACATCTTCTTCATGATAAGGTAGCTGATCAGTATGTGAATTTGAGCTTGAGGGATCAGATGTAGGATTTAGAGAGTGCTCTATCTCAATTGTATAAGTCTTTTCTTGTGGTACTGAATCATTTGAATTAGGCTTTTGCATAAACATTTCTCTCTCTGAAAATGACATCTCTGCTTGTTACACACTTTTTCTTAGTAGGATGCCATAATCTAAAGTGTTTAACCCCTTCAATAAATCCCAAAAACATACATTTTACTGAACAAGAAGCTAACTTCCCCTTGTTCTAGTGTACAAAACCTGTGCAACCAAACACCCTTAGGTTATTTAGGTTAGAAGGATGTTTGATCCACCTTTCTTCTAGAGTAAGCAGATCTAGTGAGGCATGAGGACATCTGTTGAGAGTATAGACTGTGTAGGATGCTGCTTCAGCCCAAAACTTCTCAGGGAGGATAGCATCTGATAAGAAGCTCCTAACTCTCTCCATGATTGTTCTGTTTAGCCTCTCTGTCACCCCATTTTGCCGAGGTGTGTACCTCATAGTCTTGTGTCTAATAATCCTTTGCTGCCTACAAAAAAACATTAAACTCTTCTTCACATTCAAGCCCATTATCAGTCCTTAGACACTTTATTTGACAGTTAGTTTGCTTTTCAACCATAATCTTCCATTCTTTGAACTTTTCAAACACCAAATCCTTAGTTGTAAGGAAGAATATCCAACATTTCCTAGAGTAATCATCAACAAAGGTTAGGAAATACCTGGCTCCACTTAAGGATTGGAAAGGTGAAGGGCCCTAAAGGTCTGAATGCACATAATCAAGGATGGCCTTGGTTGTGTGCTAAGCCTTGACAAAACTCTGCCTGGTTGCCTTGCCTATCACATAATGTTCACAGAATGATAGGCTTTGGTGAATTCTTTTAGGTAGAATTCCTTGGTTGGCAAGAGCTTGAAGACCTTTGACACTAATGTGAGAAAGTCTTTTGTAACAAAGATCTTCTTCAGTAGGCTCTTTAGAAGTCATAACTAGGGCTGAGTGAACTTTCTGAACTCCTTGAACAACATAGACCTCATTTATCTTGACCCCTCTGAAAATAGGCTTACTATTCTTCAATACTTCACAGTAGCCTTCCTTTCCTCTGTATTCATAGCCAATTGAGTCAAGAATACCTAGTAAAATCAAGTTTCTCTCAATTTAGGCACATGTCTGACATTTCTTAGTAATTTAATTGTCCCATCTTCTAGCTTGAGTGAGACTAAGCCAATTCCAATCACTGGACATGAGTTATTATTACCCATATATACTGAACCTACATCCAAATTTTTATATGTGTTGAACCAGTCCTTGTGAGGTATCATGTGAAAAGAACACCCTGAGTTTAGAACCCAATCTAGGTTCTTAGCTGGTCCAACATCCATCAGCCCTTTGGTTTGATGTAGCTAGGGCATCTGAATAGAAAAAAGAGCCTCCCCCACTGAAATTTCTCCTGATTGACTTGTCTAGCCTTTCTGTTGTGGTTGTGGTTTTTGTTTGCTCTTCTGTTCATTTTTCCATTTCAAGGTTCAGCAATCCTTGATTAGATGCCCCAACTTCTTGCAATACTTACATCTAATCTTGTATTTTTCTTTACCTTCTTCTATAGAATTGTGCTTGCCTTTTTCTTTGTTGTTTTGCTTAGTTTTCCCTAACAAATAAACCCTTAGTACTAGGTTTCTCTTCTTTGTTGGTTAATAGCTTCATTTCTCAAATAGAGCTGAAATGATTATATGGGTTGATACCGAATCTCCTCCATACTTTATAGTTATCTTAACATCCTTGTAAGAATCTGGAAGTGAATTAAGAAGCACAAAAGCTTCATTATCAACCCCAATCTCTTCACCTTGAGTCTTAAACTCTGTTGTGATTCTTTTAAAGTCACCAAGGTTTTCTGTTAGTGTCTTCGAGGAGCTCATCTTGAAAGTGAAAAACCTCTCTCTCAAGAAGAGTTTGTTCGACAAGTTCTTTGTTTCATACAATTCATTCAACTTAGTCCACATCTTGAAGGTTGTTTCTTGATCAATGACCTGTCTTAGTACACTGTCTAATAGGTTTAGGACCAGAGTACCATGAGTAATTAGCTTCATATTCTCTTTTTCTTCTTCTGTTGCAATGGTAGGTAATTTGGTTGGTCTTCAAGGGTGTGTGCCCTTTGTTGCCCCAAAATCGCCTTAATCTTGGCTTTCCACAAGCTAAAATCTCATTTCCCATCAAATTTCTCAATGTCATATCTTGCTACTGCTATTTTTAGTTTTCTTTAAGATTCTAAATGCTCCAAGATCTACTTTCTTTGGTTCTTGACTGATCTTTAAGATTTTTTGCAGGCTCTAATTCAAAAAAATCTTTAATTTTTACCAAAAAAAAAAGAAAAAAAAAAAAGAAACTAGGCACAGAATAAAAATTGCAATTAGTTGGTATACTCCCTTTTAATTTGATTCATTTTTATTAAAAATATATTCTTTTAGTTCAAATATATTATGTTGAGAGTATACTTATGCTATTGGGTTATGCTCATATTGACTATTTATAAAAATGGTAATATCATACTAAATTGACTTTGAATTTTAGAAAAAAAAAATTAATTATGTCTTGAAACTTTCAAAAGATTCACATTTTCCTTAAATTTTAAAGTTATTTTCATTTCAAAATCTTTATTCTAACCTATAATCTTTGAAATTGTTTCAAAACAATCTTTTTGTTAACTTTCCATTTGTAAAGGAAATGTGAATGAATTGTGTTGAGGGAGCTCACAATAAGATATGTTATAAAATTGTCAAGTAACAAATACAGAAAAAAGTAAAAGAAAAAAAAAGAATCAACACATAGATTTACGTGGTTCACTAGTAATGTGTTAACTATGTCTAGGGACAAACGGAGAACAATTTTATTAGAGAGGATGTTACAGAATACAGAATAAATAGTATCTCCAGGTTAGAAAGTTTATATAGTGCACTTCTCTAAACCTTAAATAGGAAAGGAAAAGAATCGAATAATTAAATATAAGCGAGACCCCATATTTGGTCATTCGAAGTGCCACATAACAGATTCATGAGATTCTAACAAGATAGACGAGTTACTCCTCCCATTGCTAATTTTTCTAAGATAGATAAGTTACTTCTTCTATTCTCAATCGATTTTGAGATAAAAATCTCATGTTTCTCTAATAAAGCCAAATTTAGCCTCAACCACTCTAATATATATAATTTACTCCCTTAAACTCTAGCCAAAGTTGACTATATATATAAGGGGTCATTTGTCCTTTTTTTTTTTAACTTCCTTTTAAGGGAAAAAATTCTAGTACTACCATAGTATAGAGAATTGTCTATACTACATTCATTTATTGCTTGTCATCTATGAAGCACAGACACAGATACAACTATACGATATGGATACGATTGGATATGACAATTCGTCAATTTCTAAAAAAACTAAGATACAGATACGTCTAAGAATGCGTCATATATATATATACTTAATATATATATTTCTAAAAAACAAGGATAATGATACGTTGAAGATACATTTTTTCTTCAAAAAATCTAGGATATAGATAAATTTAGCATACAAGTTAATAGCAATAACACAAAATAGAATACAAACACTGAAATACAAGACAAAAAAAAAAACATCATCTAAGATGTTAAAATACAATAGTTAATAAAATGCAATAGAAAAGTGATTCATATTGCAAAGAAGAGGAAGAAGATTAAAGAGAGAAGTATGAAGATAAACGAAGAACTTATTGTTGAAGATATCAAAATGGTTTATATTTTGGTAAACTTTGTGGGGACTCAAATATGAAGATGAAGATTAGATGATTCTAGTCAAGGGTTTGATTCATTATTTATTTTTCTTTTAATTTTGGACTCGAGTAGTAAGTTTTTTAAATAGGTAGCCTAATTTTAGATTGAAAAAGATTAGATGAGTTACTTGTCTTTTTTTTAAAAAAAAAAAGTACGCATAGAAATAGATATGTCAAATCGCGCGTCAGATACGTATCTGAAAAGTATCTGAAAGTATAGTTACGTCAAATCGATACATGTCTGTTACTGATTCTTTGCCTCACATGAAGTATCTGTGCTTCATAGCTTGTCATGATAGTATCATTTAAGAATCTGGGGTCCACAAAATAAATTAATATATCATTTAATGATATGTAAAATTATGATTGACAGTAGTATGTACTATAGTAGTACTTGAAATTTTCTCCCTTTTAAGTTGTTCAATCAATCAGACGTAAGACTCCAACTTTATTTTTTCTTATCAAATTAATCACAAGAATAAGTTTAGTTTAATGATTAGTGAAAACCTATGCTGTCTAATTATTATATGGAATCGAGTTTCTTGCGTGATTTTTACATTGTGCAAATCTGCAAGTGTATAATGCCAAGTTTTAATATAGTGATTAAGTTCGAGTATTATCCATAGGATTAGGCCATTAAATTTAATTAAGTGTCATGACTACTTTTACCTTTTTTATCTTGGGAATTAAACTTTAAAATTTGTTTTTAAATTAACACTACTCCTACTCCTAATTAGTGGAGATCATATTCAAAGGAAAAAGTTAAAAACTAATCTCATGCTTCAAATGTAATTTCAATTAATTAGATTTTAAGAATATGCAATAATATATAAGTATAAGAATTTACTAAAATATCAAATTTCTCTTCTAAGCTTAGTTTAACAATCTTAAGCCTTAAAAATCCTTCCTCAGTTTGAATAATATCTTCCTTACCTCCAAAAATGTGAAAAATTTGAAAATGATATTATTTTCTCTTTGGATTGGCTTCCTTTTGGAGTGAAGTGAATGATTCTATTCATAGGGAAAGATTTGTTCCTAATCCAAATATATTTAGGATCCCATAATCAAATTAGGAATCCAAAATAGAACTAGATTAAAAACTTTCTTATCTCCCTATCGAAGAAAAATATGTCTAATTACTCTCCCTATAAGAAGAGTAATGATACTATGAACCACCTCTTCATTCACTGTGAAGTCATCAAAGGCCTACGGAATAAGCTAGAAAAAACCTATTGGGATCTTTTGTCCTACCTCTTACAAACACCATAGATGACAATTCATTAATACAAGCTCTTTGCACTACTAGCTAGAAAACACAAAAGAAAATCATCATTTTCAATACTTCAGTTGCTATTTGTTGGGCTATTTAGAACGAAAGAAACAACCGGAATTCTAATGATAAAGAAGCGAATAACAATTCTTTATGGGACAATGTTCATTCTTGTTAGGAGTGCGAACAAAATCCCATACTGATTAGGCAAGGGAATGATCATGGTTTTATAAGTAAGAACAAACAATTATCTCTATTAGTATGAGGCCTTTTGGGTGAAACCAAAAAATAAACCTATGAGGGTTGTGCCCAAACTGAACAATATCATACCGTAGTAGAGATATGTGGAGGTCTATTATTCTTTTCAATTGATATCAGAGCTTTGGTCTAAACCTAATTTTGTGGGTAAAATCCTTAAATAATGAACAAAGAAATTTAGTGAGCCTTATCCGGGCTCTATCTGGGTAGCCTTATGGTTTCCCCTACTTTGATAAGAGAAAGTATGACTCGTCCTCATGCTCGCTTGCTTTGTTTGGATGTTGACCTGAGATGAATAGGATGTGCCTCTGGATGGAAGAGCAAGTTGGCTCGAGATGAAAAGCAAGTGATCCAAGATGATCTGGAGGTTCCTTAAGATTTAGAGTAAGCTCTCACGGTTGGGAGTAGACTAATAAGTCTGAGAGAAGACTCAAAATGGTAGTTTGTTCGATGGGAGGAAATTCCACATTTGTTAGGAAAGGAAATGATCATGGGTATATAAGTAAGGATAATTATCTTCATTGGTATGGAGCTTTTTGGGGTGGTGTCAAAAGCAAAGCCATGAGGGGAAATGCTCAAAGTAGATAATATCATACCAATGTGGAGATATGTGGAGGTCTGCTGTCTTTATCAAGATCGAACAAAGTACCACTTTGAGCCTCCCCTCGAACAAATCTTCACTTCAGCCATGAGAGCTTACTCAAAATCCAAAGCACCTTTCGTTCATCTTGGGTCACTTGCTTTTCATCTTGAGACATGCCAGTTCATCCTAAGTCAACTTGCTTTTCTATCTTGAGGCACATCCCATTAATCTCGGGTCAACATCCAAATAGAGCACATGAGCACGAGCGTGGATCACACTTGCTCTTATTAAGGTAGGGAAAAACCACAAGGCTACCCAAATAGAGCACAAACAAGACTCATTAAATTTCTTTGTTCATTATCTAAAGATTTCACCCACATAACTAGGTTTAAGCCAAGCCTCTGATACCAATTGATAAAGACAATGGACCTCCACAGATATCCACAATGGTATGATATTGTCTACTTTGGGTATAAACCCTCATGGCTTTGCTTTTGGAACCACCCCAAAAGGCCTCATACTAATGGAGATAATATGTGTTAATGCAGTGGTACAAGTAGTTTAACAGTTATGTGGTTGGACTTGGTTATAATCGGAGTCCGTAGGATTGTTGTGTATGATGGAATCAATTCCTCAACGGAAGCGTGTGAATGCCTGTGCTTTTGAAATTCTGTTTGAAATCGAGAAAAATAGAGAAAATATATAGAACAAGATAAACATAAATTAATAAACATGTTGTACATGGAAGAAAACATACCCTTGAAGATCTTCTTCAATGCTTTCCTCTACACGAACTCCTTGAAGTCTTTCTTCAAGACTTTCTTCTCCATGATCTCACGAATAACCACAACCACAAACAAGAACACCACCACTTGGAAACCTTTCTATTCTTCAACAAAAATCGAGATGGTGGGATCTCACTTTTGGAGAATGGAAGAACAACTTCACAAAGGAATATTCTATAAAGTTCTTCTTAAGAGAGAGATTTCTTGTGCGAGAGATTAGTGTGTTCTTCCAGGGGGGGGGGGGGGGGGGGGGGGGGGGGAAGAGTTATTTCACAAAGAAGTTATAACTCCCATGTGTACGTCAGGTAACTCTACATAGGAGTTATCTTACTCAAATTTATTTAATTTATGTATTAAATCTCATTTAATATAAAACTTAAATAAATAAATAAATAATTGACATTTAATTAATTAATCAATAAACTCAATATCACATATTTAACTTAAAGTTGTATTTGTATCATTCAAATATAATGATTCTCTCATAACCTATAGTTTAAATATGAATCACATTTATTTATTTTTTGTATGAATCTTATTCATATAAACAGTATTTGAATCATATTCAATCTCTCTTATGAAACCTATAGTTTTAATACGAATCTCATTCATATTAAATTAACCAATAGTTTCCAAGAGGCAAACGTTGGAGCCAATCAAACGCAAAGAGATGCGTTAAAGGAGACAAGAAATAAGGACAAGAAGGCCCTTTATATCTTGTATCAATGGTGGATGAAGATACGTTTGAGACCATCGCCAATGCGGAGACGTCAAAGGTGGCATGGGACAAGCTTCAATCGACTCATAGAGGAGCCAATCGTGTGAAAAAGGTACGGTTGCAAACCTTACGTGGTGAGTTTGAATCTTTACAAATGAAGGAGAGGGAGGTGATAGCGGAATATCACACAAAAGTAATGGCTGTCGTCAACCAATTGAGACGGATTGGTGAAGAAATCACCGATGTTCGTGTCATGGAGAAGGTTCTATGAAGTCTAAATACAAAGTTCGAGATTATCGCCACAACGATCGAAGAGACACAGGATCTCGAGAACATGACAATTGAATAATTTATAGGCTCGTTACAAGCCTATGAGGAGAAAAAGAAAAGGAGAATGGAGCAAACAGAGACCGTTGAACAACTTCTCCAACTCAAAATCAAGGAGGAGAATAGTCATGGACGTGGAAGAGGTCATGGCGGTCGAGGCCATGGTGGAAGAGGTGAAGCCAACACCGATGTTTCTCAAAACTCATCTGAATATTCAAGAGGAAGAGGAGGTCGAGGTCGTGGAAGACGTGGTGAAAGGATCGGGAGAGATAAATCTTAGGTAAAATGTTATAATTGTAACAAATATGGACATTATGTGAATGAGTGTTACTCATCTTAAATAGAGTTGATTGATCGAAAGCATCAGGACCAATCAACCGTTAGCACATCAAAAGCCCATCAAGGGCAATCCAATTATGCAGAGGAGAATGGAATTTTATTTATGGTTTCAAAGGGAGAAGAAGAGAGTGAAAATATTATGTGGTATCTTGACACAGGAGCCTCGAATCATATATGTAGAAAACGCGAGATGTTTGTAGAGGTGAACGAGATGGAGAAAAGTAATATTGCCTTTGGAGACAATTCTTTGGTCGCCATCAAAGGAATAGGTAAAATTCTCATTCGATTAAAAAATGGAGAAAATCAATATATCATAAATGTTTATTACATTCCCAATGTAAAAATAATATATTAAGTGTAGGACAATTGTTAGAGAAAGGTTTTGAAGTTCAAATAAAAAATAATTATTTGTTTGAGGGATAATCATGAGAGACTTATTGCTAAAGTCTCCATGACCAAAAAACCGAATGTTTCCTTTGAATATATGTAATGATGTTCCAAAATGCTTGAAGACGTGTTATGAAGATCTCTCTTGGCTATGATATCTACGGTTCAGGCACCTCAATTTTGAAAGTCTAGAAGATTTGTCAAAGAAGAAGATGGTGCGAGGTTTACCACACATTCACAAGCCAAACCAAGTATGTGAAGGATGTTTGCTTGGCAAACATCATCGAAGTATTTTTCCCGAAGGAGTCTATGACAAGAGCAAAGAAGCCTTTAGAACTCATCCATGTCGATGTGTGTGGAATGATCAAACCAATGTCTCATGATAAAAGTAAATATTTCATTCTCTTTATTGATGATTTTTCTAGAAAAACATGGGTGTACTTTTTGAAGGAAAAATCAGAAGTATTTGAAATCTTCAAGAGATTTAAGGCATGTGTGGAGAATGAAAGCAACCTTACAATCAAGGCTATGAGAACCGATCGAGGTAGTGAATTCACATTAAATGAGTTCAAACAATTTGTGATGAAAAAGGCATCTGACGTTCGTTAGTAGTCCCAAAGACACCGCAACAAAATGGCGTGGTGGAGAGAGAATCGGACAATCATGAACATGGAAGAAGCATGCTAAAGACAAAGAAGATGTCGAGGGAATTTTGGGCGGAGGCCGTAGCTTGTGTGGTTTATTTGACAAATTGAGCACCAACCAAAAGTGTGCTTGACAAGACGCCTCAAGAAGCATGGAACGGAAGAAAGCCCGGGATTGGTCACTTCAAGGTGTTTGGGAGTATTGCATATGCTCATGTGTCAAAAGAAAAAAGGACCAAGCTTGATGATTGAAGCGAGAAACTCATCTTCATCGCTATGATGCAAGTTCAAAGGGTTATCATCTTTACAATCCTTTGAATGGTAAGGTAATTATTAGTCGTGATGTTGTTTTTGATGAGGAAGCCTCTTGGGATTGGAATATACAAGAGGAAGAGTATGATTTCCTTCCATACTTTGAAGAAGACGATGAAAATGAGCCGACCAGGGATGAAATGGGTGAAGGTTTACCCATTCCAGTGCCACCTCATTCGATCGATCGATCATCATCTGAAGGTTCATCCAACAATTCGGAGAACGAAATTGGCCCAAAAGGAACTAGAAGTCTATGAGAACTTAATAAGGTAAATGAAAATCAAAATGACATAATTCTCTATTGTTTTTTTTGGTGATAGTGAGCCTATTAGTTTCCAAGAAGCCATTGCAAGCAAGAAATGGAAGGATGCAATGGATGAAGAAATTTGAGCGATAGAGAAAAATGACACATGGGAGTTGACCAAGCTTCCAAAAGGGCACAAACCGATCGGAGTGAAGTGGGTATAGAAGACAAAGAGAAAAGTCAATGGCGATGTTGAGAAGCATAAGGCGAGACTAGTGGTGAAAGGGTATAGCCAATGACATGGCATCGACTATGATGAGGTATTTGCCCTTGTTTTTCGCCTTGAAACTATTCGTTTGATTATTGCTTTGGCAGTCCATAATCATTGGAAGATACATCAAATGGATGTCAAATCGGCATTCTTGAACGGAATTCTTGAGGAAGAGGTCTATGTGGAACAACCATTGGGTTATGAAGTCAAGGGTGAAGAAGATAAAGTGCTTCGATTGAAGAAGACACTTTATGGTTTAAAGCAAGCACCCGAGCATGGAATTCAAAGATTGACAAGTACTTTCAAGAGAAGAAGTATATGAAGTGTCCTTATGAGCATGCCCTTTACATCAAAATGCAAGGTGAAAGAATACTAATCATTTGTTTATATGTTGATGATTTAGTATTTACCGAAAACAATCCTAGCATGTTTGATGAGTTCAAAAAGAGAGATGACAAAGGAGTTTGAAATGACGGACATTGGTCTCATGAGTTTACTATCTTGGAATCGAGGTCAAACAAGGTGAAGATGGGATTTTTATATGCCAAGAGGGCTATGCTAAAGAAGTGCTCAAGAAGTTCAATATGAATGATGCTAATCCAGTTGGAACACCGATGGAATGTGGAGTCAAAATCATCAAGCAAGATGGAGGAGAGAAGGTAAATTCTACATATTTCAAAAGCTTGGTTGGAAGTTTGAGATACTTGACATGTACAAGACCAGATATTCATTATTCGGTTGGAATTATTAGTCGATTTATGGAGGAACCAACAGCAACATATTGCAAAATGGCAAAAAAGATACTTCGCTACATCAAAGGGTCGATTGAGTATGGTCTTTCCTATGTCTCTTCTAGCAATTTTGATATTGTTGGTTATTGTGATAGTGATTGGAGTAATGATTTGGATGATCGAAAGAGCACTACGGGGTTTGTGTTTTTTATTGGTGAAACGGCGTTCACGTGGATGTCAAAAAAGCAACCATAGTCACATTATCAACATGCAAGGCAGAGTACGTTGCAGCAACTTCATGTGTATGTCATGCAATTTGGCTAAGAAACTTAATGAATGAGCTGAAGTTTCAAATGGAAGGTCCAATGGAGATTTTTGTTGACAACAAATCGGCCATTGCCTTAGCCAAAAATCCGGTATTTCATGGGAGGAGCAAGCACATTGATGCCTGATTTTACTACATTCGGGATTGCATTACGAAGAAAGAAGTGGAACTCAAATATGTCAAGTCACAAGACCAAGCGGTGGACATTTTCACAAAGCCCCTCAAGTTGGAGACTTTTATCAAAATGAGGAGTTTATTTGATGTAACAAATCAAGTTTAAGGGGGGTGTTGAAACGTTTGTCATTATTAAACTTTAGTTATGGCATTTAGTGTGACTTTTGGGTTTTGTAACTTTTAGTTTTTTGTAACCAATAGTGATTTATGAGTTATAGGAGTTATGTGAGTTATGAGCATTTGATGGCATTTTTAAGTTATAGGAGTTATGTGAGTTATGAGACTTTTGTAACCATTGACATTCCTATAGTTATGTTTGTAAGCCTATATAAAGGCATGTTTAGTTGAATGGAAAATATATCTCTCATTTTTCATATTTGTTCTCCACATTTTTTTTCTAACAAGAGATAGGAAAAGAGGGTTTCCCATGGCTGTGTTTAACAAGTTGTACTGTTTTGAAGTGAAGTGGAAAGTGGGGAACGTTGGGATTTTATAGTTGAAGAAAAGTGGTGAAGGAGAGGACACGTTTGAGAAGATGGGGAAGAATGATTAAGCCATTCTTCAGATTGCATGGCAAAAATAGTTTGTTTTTTGTACACATAATTGCAATGGTATGCGGCAGATGGCTTTAGGCATCTGAAGAAATGTATGACAAATGCTGTTTTAGATTTATTGTTGTCACTCTCTACATTGTGTCGTTTGTGGTGTTTTAGATTATTCTTCATAGATCTCAACATGATCTTTGTCGTTTATAATATGATATAAATATATTAGAAGTGCAAAGTGGTAAATTTTGATATTGGTAGTTATATTGACAATTTGATTTTAAGTTTGTAGTTTTTAAAAGTGTGTTTGGAGTATTATTTGTATGAGTCTTGCTCGTGTACTAGCTACTAGTTTCAATGGATCTATTTTGTCAACTATATGTGACTCAATAAGCGAAAATCTAGAACTTTTACTTGCATTTTGCATATTAGACTCATCATTACAAATCAAACTAGCGTGATGTATATCTTAATATTTGGGACGGGAGTGGGTCCCAATCTCATGTCATGGTTACATCTTGAATGCTCTTCACCCATAACTTAAAAATTTTATTTAAAAAAAAGATAAACTCCAGAGCTATTTTGATTTTGGTTAACATGATCTCGTAATTTATCTAATAAATTTTAAATAATAATATTTATAATAAAACAAGGGATAGAAATAAAACAACCTCTTCATTTATATAAAGTCATCTTTTTGCGTATGAGATGATATAAATAATTCAACTCTTTTATAATCTCGTCCAAATATTACTCTCTATAGTGATAAAAGAACTTGTTAATAGTATTAAATATAAATAATTTTTTAAACGACATGCTTAACTATCTCATCATTTGCGCTACAAGCTAAAATTTTTTATTGAATGAGCGAACTTTTGTTTCTTTCTTATCTCGAAGAAAAGAAAATCTACAATAGATATGTTTTCTTGTCGTGATCATGCATTTAAACAAGTTAATGTTCTATTTAATAACATTCCCATTTTTTGTTATTTGTTAACCATATTTGTACAAAAACGCATTTACAAAATCTTATAATTAAGTTTGATATGAGTCAATTATATCATTGAAAGATGAATGACTCAAGTAAGAATAATATTGCAGATTAAATTTGGACAATATTTGAAAGATATAAATAATTATTTATTATTTTTTAAAACATCAATACTCAATTGCCTTATGGTTGTTTTTTAGTACAATTGGAGTCAAAGAGATTTGAATCACAGACCTCATTTTTTATATTCGTATGTCAGTTGAGGTATGTTTGAAAAGTATATTTTTATATATTATAATGTATATTATATATTTTTTTTTATATTATAACTAAATTAAATTTTAAAGTATAAGAAAGGAAAAAAGTAAGGAAAAAGAAACAAAAATAGTTATTAAATATATTTCTATTTCTGACAGACAAAAACATGAAACAATGATAAATAACAAAAACAGTAAATAGAAATCGAAAACATTATCCAACGGAACCCAGGATAGTGAACACAACAACACAAAATGAGGAAAGAAGTAAGGGCGGCCACAATTATTATTTTTATTAGCATTCATATATTATTACATATTAGTATTGCACTTATGATAATTTTAAAACTCTCTCTTGCACCTTAAGCTAGCAAAGAACACAAAGCTAGCAAAGAAACAACAACAACAACTGTGGCCTTATTTTTCCCTTCTTTTTTTTTTCTTCATCTCTCTACTCTTCTATTAGTGGCAAAAGGAAGCTTTTCAAGCTGGCCTACGGCTGCGGAAGGTGCTGCTGCTAGAAGGTGGGAAGAGGAAAGTGTGTTGCCTTCTTGTTTGCTTGAGTTGCTGAGCCTCAGCTGTTGTGATTTGGAATGCTTGTTCTAAGAGTTGGAGTGGTAAGGCTCTGAAGAAGGATGTGTAGCCAACCACAGGGCTCTTCATTGGCTGATTTGAAGTCTTGAAAGTTACCCATTCGAACCCTTCTTGGCCAGCTCTAGCTAATGCAGGGTAGAATTGAGGAATTACAAACATGTTTCCTCTTGATACTCTCTCATTGAACACTTGGTTGCCATAGTCGTCGGATATTTGAATTTCGGCCTCTCCATCTATCACATACACCAGTCTGTGGTCTGTCATCGACCAGTGCAAGTTGTGTTGAGCATTCTACAATGGTAAAAATCAATGTCGTTAAGTTATTACAGAGGAGATAACATTATAGGTACTTGAACGAACACTAACCCACAGGCAAAAGTACAGTTTGAACTAATATTCATTAGGTACTTGTAACTAAAACAATTGATTAGAGAAAAAAATATTTTTAAAAAATGCCATTTTTATTAAAATTGTTTCAAAAAAAAGGTTGAAAATGTTTCAAAAGCAGTATAGAAGTGGTTATCAAAATCAAACACTTGGAAAGTTCAACCAAAACACACCCTTAGTGAATTACAAAATGATGGGTGTAGTCCTGTTGAAGATCTCACATTGAAAAAGTGGGTTGCCAATTGGTATTGAAAAGAAATTTTATGTTTATCTAATATGATGTCATAACCCATAAAAAGAAGAGTGAGTATGTTTTTACCGAAAAAAGATGGCCTTTCTCAGCACTCATGCCGAGGAATCTTAGAATAGGGAGCTTGAGTTGGTTCAAAATGTTAACTCTACCAGCTTCTCTAGAGAATAGATCAGCTTCTCTTTGGGTGTTCATGTTGTGCACAACTCTAGCAGTGCAGATGGTTTCTTCGATCCCATTTTCCTCTCCCCTTCTTGAAAATGGCGATTCACTCAATTCTTCCTCCTCTAACTCTGGAGTCAAAAACGACATTTCTTCGTCGCACTTCACGATCAATCCGCTGCTCCTTTCTTCTTGCATTCTCCTTGCTAACTCTGTTGGAATGTTGTATGCCTCTGCAAGAAGCTCCTGATCGAACCCATTGAAGATGTTCACAAGATCATCTGATTTTGATCCTCTTATTTCTCTCCTTGCTTCACTTGGAACCCCACCAGCCAAGAAAGATCCCTGTAAAATAAATAACATATCAGGATCAAACACATAACCTCTTGCTCTGATAATATAAAGTTAAAGAGTTTTAAGGTAGAATTGAAATACCCTGATGCGGAGGTCGAGTTGGTTGTCGTCGTTGTTGAGATCCAAGAAGGCAACGGCAATGAGGTCTTGGGGACCGTCGTTGTAGCACCATTGGACGGTGCCGGCAGGAATGACGATTATGTCACCACGTCGAATTCTACGAATCTTTTGGTGTTGGTCTTCTCCTGATCTGCCGGCGCCAATTCGTCGCCCCATGCGCCTGGTAGACCTTCTTGAAGATTGGGGTGACTGTGACTCGTATGTCTCTGCACACCCTGGGTAGTTCATGCCCAAAAACCCTTCACCTGTTCCACCCCATTTGTAAACCATTGCTTTAGAACATGAATAATTGACTTTTGACCTATAATATTCATTTACATGTAATTGTAATACAAATAATTTTTTTAGTAGCATTTGAGTCCAATCAAGAATAAGAATAAATGATTAAATTTCATGTCAATTTGAGCTAGTAAAATCATTTTTATCATATTTAAAATAACTTTAAAACATATTTTGAGTGTTTAAAACATAAAATCAAAATATTAAATTGATTTTAAATGGTTTAAAGACACCATTCCAAGTAATTTTGTCAGAAAGGATACCTTGCTCGATGTAAACGAGCATAGGGGCATTGTGGAATTTAGGCAACGAGAGAGAGTTGGGCCTTATGAGGTTTCTAATAGCACCAACTCCAGCACATTGAAACTCTTCGTCAGCCTCATCCCAAAGCTCAGTGATGCCTCCCTCCGACTCAATCCGACGCGACGGCGGCCTAACCCTAATCCTGTCCAGCTTGCACAGCTGAGCTTCTGTCGAGAACCGGTACTGGCGCCTCTCAGACTCCCGAGCATTCACGAGAGACTCGCAAGCAACGAAACATAGTAGAATCGCCAGTACAACTTTCATAGCCATGGTTGGAGGAGTACCTCTTATCAATGGAAAGAAAAGAGAGTGAAAGGGAATGGTGAGATGAAATGGAGACTGAGAAAGGGCTTAATTTATAGGGTAAAAGGGAGTGTTTTGTTGTTGAAACAAAGCAACATTTGGAATGCTTTGTAAAAATGGAATCTTGGACGTGGTGAATGCATGGAAATGGCTACTGATTGTACCAAACATTTGTCTTTGTTTTGCTTTAGTTTTTTGTTTCATTGTACTGTTCTTTTTATTCAATCACCAGTTGTCTTTGTCTTTCTTCTATATGTTTTGCTAAAGTTTGCATGCTAATAATATTGGAAATCCATGTGTAGTTCATTTACACAATGTTCTTTGAGCTAATCACTAACTTCTTTTTTCTTTTTTCTTTTTTCTTTTTTTTTAATTTTGATTTGATTGGTTTTGATGTCAACTTATAATTTAAAAGTTTTGGAGGATTCTTTATATTACAATATATTATTATTGAGTTAGCATAACTTAGTGTTAATTGATATATACTGCTACTCTTGAAGTTATAGTTCAAATCTCTATTCTCCATCTATAATATAAAAATAATTTAATTACAATATATTATTAATTTATTATGAAAAAATTAAACTTTTTGGTCATGAGATTTGATCAAGGTTGTATTTCAATCCCTAAGTTTTAAAACATACTTTACATTTTTTTACCATTGTTGTCTCTCATTCAAATTTTTTTTAGTCAATTTATTAACCGCAAGTTGAAGTGTGGTTGTTACATGTTTTTATGAAGAGGAAGATGAGAGAGACACTATTGTATTTGTGGGTTATATATATATATATTTTAATTTTAATAATTAAAAAATAGGAAAGATATTTTTTTAATAAAAAATCTTATGACACGTTGGTTTTTGTTAGTAATTAAAAAAATTGATGGAAGGACCAAAATGAAATTAAATGCAAACTTCGTCAAAAGTAAACTTGTTGAGTTTTGAAAACTCACACACACTAAAATATAATCTAACCCAAATTTCGAAAATTGAAAGTGTAATTTTTCCATATTTTATTTAGGATCCAACAACTAATAAACTCGTTTTGTATATATATGTATTTGTTTTTAATAATAACAAAAAAAAATTATTGTTGGTCCTCTCTTTATGGATAATTATTTGAAATGATAAAACTGCTAGAAATATTTTCAAATATAACAAAATGTCACTGTCTATCAGCGATAGTCGGTAATAGACACTGATAAACATCTAGGGTTGGCAACAGGGTGGGGATGCACTCTCCATCTCCGTCCCCGTGGGGATTTATAATCCTCGTCCCCACCCCATTCTCCATTTTGGGGAGTTGAGGTCGGGGTCGAGGAATCCCTGTTCAGGGATTGGGCCCCTAGGGAAAAATTCACCGTTTATATTTATATTTTTAATTATTTATTTATTTAAAATCAATTAAATTTTGGTATTTATATTCAAATTTTAAATATTTAATAGAACAAAGTAGTAGTATCATTATTATTTTTTATTTATATTAATAATTAAAACTATTTTAAATTTAATAAAAAGTTTAAGATAATTATATTATGAAATAATTTTTAAAAAAGTACAAAAATGTTAAAAGAATAAAACAGTAGCTTAGCTATATATATATATATATAAATTTATAAAAAAAATATTCAAGGCGGGGTCGGAGATGGAGACAGAGCGGGGATACCATCCCTGTCCCCGATTGAGGACCCAGTTTTTATCCTTGGTCAAATCGGAGATTCTCCGTCCCTATCGGAGCGGAGATTTTTGCCAATCCTATAAACATCTATGAATAATGTTGTTCTCTATTAGTTATAAATTACTAGTGTCTATCTATTAGTGTCTATCACTTATAAACATTAACATTTTATTATATTTATAAATAATTGCTCATTTTATTATATTTATAAATAATTACTCATTTTCTTATATTTGAAAATAGCTCTTTGCTTATGTTGCTTCTTATTTCGTCAAAAGTCAAGTAAAAAATGGTTCATTCATTAAATTTGTATTGAAAGTAAACATTCAATTTAATTTGAAAAGAAAAGAAATTGAGATGTCGCTAACCTCTTAAATATTATTAATATTTTTATCGAATTTTTTTTTTGTAGAATTAAGAACATCAACAATCTAAATCTTGCTAAAAAATAATTATAAAATTTATGATTTTCATTTAATTATAGAGCTGCAAATGTTTTGAAACATTCCTTTATTAAAAAAAGTATTTTTAAGCCTTTAATAGAAAAACTATCTAATATTAAAAAATATATATACTTGCATACATTTGGGTTGCAGTCATTTTTTGAAATCCAACCACACCCCACCAAGGCAAGTACTAGTAGTGTATTTAATTATTTATTAATTTTTAGGTTTGTTTTTATTAAAATATAAAATAAAATGAAAATGGATAGTTTGACAATAATTTTGGAAGTTTGTGACTTTATCTTTAATTATAGTTAATGATGAAAATTAAAAAATGTTGCAACTCTTTAGGGAAGATTCACATATTTTATTTCTAATTAGTTTAGTGATGTGTGCAAAAACGTTGAGTTGCAAAGTGTCAGCAATATTCATAGGTTGGATGAGGTAATCCAACTCAATTGTTCGATTTGTTAATTTTTTCGATCCAAATAATTCTTATTAAAAAATGAATCCAACCAATCCATTCATAAAACATTCAGATTAGATTGATTCGGGCTAATCGAGTTATTTATTTAATTTTTTGTTCTGAAAAGAAGTAAGATATTAACACGAAAAAAATTTTATTTAATTATTTTCATATATTGAATTAAGATTTAGACATAATTTTAATTTATATAATGAATTTTTTGTTTCCAAGAGTGCTAAAAAACTATTTCTAAGATTAATTGGAGAATAAATTATTCAAAAAAATAAAACCTAAATAAATATATGTATATATAATTGTATCATAAGTTATATACATACATATATATATATATATAAAGTTAACAATAAATTCGGGTTAATTTGGATTATTTTATATCGATTTTTTTTGGGTCATTGGATCTTTTGAATCCTTCTTGTCAGGATAAGTGAATGACAAATTTTTTCTAAAAATGTAAAATTCAATAAATCAAGAGCTTTTAAGTCTAATTGTCTCTCTCGAGCATAATATTCCTATCTAGTTTCATTAACATGCAAGACCTTAAATCAATTCTTAACACCTCTGATCTTATAATTTGTACTTCAATCGTGCATTTAACTAATAATCTTAATTAATACTATTTACTATTGCTCTTGCTCATGGATGGCCTCTACAAGGACATTGACAATGTATTCTTTCATCGCATTCTTTGAGTGAACAAGTTTTTTACGTTGCAATCATCATGCCCTAATTGGATTCTATCTCTCTCACTATGAACGCTTTATATGGCCTAAAACAAGCACTACATATTTGATTTGAGAGACTAATTAAGATTCTATTTGGGATTCCATTTACAATCATAAAAAGTGATTATAGAAAACTCTTAATTACCTAACTTATTTGGTAAAATTAATTATTTATTAATATAATAAAATCAGTTTCTAATTTTAACTAACAGCTAATAGGTACTAACTTTTAGATTTAGTTTCCTTAAAAGTTTGCTAACTTCTTAATCATTTAACCAAACATATTATAATATCCTTTTACACTAATGTATTTTGTTATATATTTTTTAAATGTTAACTAATTCATTTTTTATAAGAATTTTTTTTAATCATTTGCCCAAAAAGATATTTTTTAAAACTTTTATCAAATTATTTAGATTAAATAAAATTAGTTGAAATTTAAATCATAGACATTTTAAAATAAATTATAAATTAATTATCTAGACAAAATAATTGAAATAATAATTCTAGTTTGATTCATATAACTAAATTGTATAAATTTAGTATGAATTTACCAAACATCATAACTAGTTTTTTTTAATTTAAATTAAAATTTATCAAGCACTACTCTACTTTATTTTACAATTGATTCTTCTGAAAATATAGTTACTAGTAATTATTTTAAGAGCTACAATAATCTCAAATAGAGTATTCCAAGTATTTTTTTTTTTTTTTAATAATCGTTTGGCTTTGTAAACTTTAAAGCTAATTCCTCCTTGCTACTATACCATAAAGATGGTCATTCTTGTCATGTGCTAGTTTATGCGGATAATATAATCATCACAGTTCATAATTGCTTATTGATCAGCTTGTGTGTCTACTCTTCATAATCATTTTTTAATCTTAGTTCTCTTTAAGCTTTTTTCTTGGAGTAGAGATGTTTCTCCTTATAGTCTAATGGTGGTTTTGTTTCTCACGAAAGAAGTACATTTCTTATTTGTTACATATAAGACAAATATGAGAAGTACACCGAGTCAAGGACGTTTAAGGAAGCTGTATTTAGCAAAGCAAGGAGGCAGCCTTTCGTGAGGAAATTCTTTTTGTATATTTCAGTGTATATTGCAAAGACCTAGGTATAGGTTTATATAACAATTGATAAAAGAATAGCCAAATTGAGCTGAATAATACAGAGGAAAAAGACAATGTACAGTCCACAAATAGAAATCATAGATGTAACTGCTGCAGTGAGCACTGTTGGACTGTTTGTATGTGGGCTGCAGGTCGTGGATCACTGGGCTGAGAATTTGGGCTTTGGTTCTCCTTTACATCCCCCCTCAAACGAGTGGGTAATTCTGTTACCCCGAGTTTGGATCGAAGAAAGGAGAATTGAGAGTGGGAAAGCGGCTTCGTCAGGCAGTCTGCTACTTGGTCTGCTGAGGGTATGTACCAAACATCAAGTGCACCTTCAAGTACCTTGTCCCGAACAAAATGTATGTCGATCTCAATATGTTTAGTCTTGGCATGGAAAACCGAGTTGGTGGCGAGAGCACCAGCACTGATATTATCACACCATAGTGTTGGTTTGGAGACGGTAGAAAGGCCAATTTCAAGTAGAAGTTGTATGAGCCACACTATTTCAGCAAAAGCGTATGCAAGTGCCCGATATTTTGATTCGGTGTTGGACCTTGCCATGGCGGTTTACTTCTTAGAGGACCAAGAGACAGCGGTGTTTCCCAAGTATACACAGAAGCCAGCTATTGAACGTCAATCATCAACATTGGATGCCCAATCTGCATCAGAGAAGGCTATAATAGAAAGATTTTCTGTTGGTGAAATCAGTAGGCCATGGTGTTTGGTACCGCTTAGGTACCGAAAAACTCTTTTTACTCCTTACCAATGGACATCGGTTGGTTGCTTCAGGAATTGACTGAGATGGTTGACAATGTAAGCGATATCCGGTCTAGTAAAGGTGAGATATTAGAGTGCTCCAATGGTGTTGCGGTAACAAAGGGGTTAGGTAACGGGGTGCCGTCAGATATAGAAAAGTGTTTACCTATAGCAGATGGAGTTGGGGCCGGTTTAAGATGTTGGAGTTCCAACCGTGAGAACAGATCATCGATGTATTTGCTTTGAGTTAAGAGAAGACCAAAGCTGACACGAGAGGCTTGAATCCCAAGAAAGTAGCTGACTGGACCAAGATCTTTGAGAGAAAAAGTTTTGTCCAGTCGGGCAATAACATTGTTGATAAGTTAGGGGCTGTTACCTGTAATGATTACATCGTCTACATAAATCAGCATAAGAATGATGGTTGAACCTTTCTTGTAGATCAGTAAGGAAGTGTCAGCATGGTTGCTGTGGAAACCATATGAGTGTATAGTATCCTTGAGTGTCGTATTCTAAGCTCGAGGAGCTTGCTTCAGCCCATAGATGGCTTTGCGCAGCTTACATACATGATTGGGCAGAAGTTGATTAGCATACCCTGGTGGTTGGGTCATATAAACGTCTTCTTCTAAATGGCCATTGAGAAAAGCGTTGTTGAAGTCTAGTTGCCGAATGTGCCAGTTATAGAAGACAACTAGTGTGAGGATAACTCTGATGGTAGTGGCTTTGACCACGGGTCTAAAAGTTTCAAAGAAATCAACGCCAGGGCTTTAATGGAATCCCTTGGCAACCAGTCAAGCTTTGTGCCTTTGAATAGATCCATCTGAGTTCCTTTTGAGTCTGAATACCCATCGATAGGCAACAATAGTTTTGTGAGGAGGGGCTGTCACTAGGTCCCATGTGTGGTTTCTGTCTAGAGCTTGAATCTCTAAGTCCATGGCATTTTTCCAAGCTGGAGTGGCCAGTGCATCACTTAATTTGGTTGGTTCAGTGAGGGTGCAGTCACGAGCTATAGTTTTTGTCATCCATACTTTCAGCTTGAAGATTCCAGGCTTGGCACGGGTGATCATTGGGTGGCCTGGAGGTGCTGGTGGTATATGGGAACTTTGGCCTTCAGAAAAGGGAGTATTTGAGTGAGTGGAGAACGATAATGGTGAGGGGCTGGACAGTGGTAGCAGGTTGGACGGTGAAGCTAGTGGAGATGGGTTTACTGATTTGGATGAGTGTGAGGTGGATGGAGGGGAAGGAGGTATGCTTGGCAGAGGTGAGGATGAAATATACTGATTTGGAGTTGGACAGGGGCTGTGAGATGAGGCTGGGGTATTGGTTGGACTGTTTTCGGTATTGAGTTGTGGAGATGGACAGTGTGGTGGTTGATCATGCCAAGGTGGTGGTGGATAAATTAGTGGCGGTTGGGCAGTGGGTTAGGACTGCACTAATACTGCTGCAAAACCTGAAATAAAAGGAAAAAATGTTTCATCAAACTCAACATGCCTTGATATAATAGTTTTCCCCGATTGTGTTAGACATTTGTGACCTTTATGAACTGGACTAGGCCCAAGATACACACATCTTTCTGACTTATACTGAAACTTTTGATTGTTATATGGTCTGAGATAGGGATAACAAGCACATCCAAAGATTCTTAATTTAGAGAAGTTCAACTATTTGTGAAGAAGTTTTGCCATTGGAGATTTTCCTTTTAAACTCTGTGAGGGCAGTCCATTAATAATGAAGGTAGAGGTCATGAATGTATCCCACCAAAAATTTAGGGGCATTGAGGCTTGAGCTAATAGAGTTAGTCCCATTTCGACAATATGCCTATGTTTCCTTTCTTCCCGTCCATTCTGTGCAGAGGTATATGGACAAGATAGTCTTGAATTAACTGCAAGACTTTGCGTTGATCGTGCTCGCAAACATTCGTTCGAGAAGGATCGCCGCAACTTGGTCAGTGCAACATGGTGGGCACATCTGGGTGAAAAGCTAATTAAGAGCGATATGACAGAAAGCTGATGACAGTTGAATCCAAATTATAACGGTCATAAAGTACATTCAGCTTTATCGATAACAATTATCCGGCGTATCAGTCAGGAATTAAAGTTGTCCCATCTGTACAACCAGGAGAGAGAAACCATTTTTCACCATGGATGTTCTATAAATACCAAGGGCATTCTTCAGAGAAGGGGTTGACGAGAAAACCAGTTGCTTCTGTTCATAATTTTCCTTTCCATTTTAAGGCGGAGCAAGAGAAGAATGGTGGCACCGGAGATCGCTCAGGGCAACTCGAGAGAGAACCTTGGGGCGTAAGAGCAGAGAGTGGGCCGACTTTCGTGAAAGCGAGAATATCTTTAGAGCACGAGTAGAAACAGTGTAAACGCCTGACAGCAAGAAATTGCTACCAGACTCTTTATTATACTTGCATTGTCATTTGTACTTTATATTCATATTTATTCAATAGAAGTTCTATTTCTATATCTGTTCACTCTCTTAATACGCATGAGTAACTAAACTAGTTGAATGAGTTAAGAAGAACTAAGCTAACATGACCTAGGAAGTTCATTGCTTGCGATTGTCTTGTTTTATGCTGTACAAAATACCCTTTAGAGTTACTCGAGAGAGAGTTTAAAGAAAGAACCTAATGTCTCGAGAGAGCTAGGTTAGAATCTGGGCTCAAAAGAGCAAGATTAGGCTTGCATAAACAAGAGATGGGGACTTAGAGATAAATTCTGTTTGTCAACTTGCATCGCATGCATCCTAGGAATATGAATGATATTATGTAGTCGCATATTTGTGTGGATGTCATTTTGTCATTGCATAAATAGAAATAGAGGTTTATGTGTAAACCCTGTAGACTTATCGCATATATATCGCATGCGTTCTAGCCTTAGAAGCCGTGGTATTCTCACCGAGAGGTGGTTTACTGTTGTATGCATGTTGCATGATCGCAAGCATGAACGCATTCTAGGGAGTGTTAGCCGAAACCTTTCTCAACCCCTTCACTGCATATTCATCGCATTTCCCATTTATCAACTCTTTTCAAACTCCGCCGCATTTGTTATTTTTTTTAATCAACGCAATCGACAAACCAAACACTTTCTTTATTTTCTCGGTTACCACAAAGTTTTCATCAAAATTACCAATGATATCTATTTTCATACTATGTTTGACCCTGGACTTACCAGAAAACTCAGAGGAATTTACACTTGAATTCCGCTGGGGAAACTTGAGTGCACAATGCAATTCCATCAACGCATATCATCCATATTTCCACTTCGATAAAATAACGCATCAAGTTTTTTGGCGCCGTTGCCGGGGACTTGGCAACTAAATATTTGTTAAGTTTTATGTCTTTACAAGCAAACTTTTTATCTTGGGTGTATTGCAGCTTGTGCGACCAGATTGCAAACAATATTGAAGTGTAGACGATGCACTGAAAGTCAGTATTGACCCCAATGTAGAAGGGCAATCAGTCGCAAAAGAGCCGAAGGCAGTTTTAAGCTCATGGTGGCCAAAATGTGCCCAAAAATTACCGGAAATTCCAATGGTCAAGGCAACTTAACCCAAGCAGTTGAGAGCCATCTCCTGCACAGAAGACTCCTTGCGGTGACAACGCTCTTACTTTTCTAGGGACGTCTTTTACTCTATCTTTACATTGCTTTCTTAGTATAGGTTAATTTTATTTTATTTTCATTGTTATTTTGGATATATGGCTACTTCCTTGGTTTTGGGTACGTTTGCTCTTGTAGGTGCAGTAATAAGTCTCCTCGGGTTCGTAGTTCAACGGAAGAATTCCTTCCCTTCAACACAAGGCTTCAATCACGTGGATTCCAACACATGAGCGCATGCGTTGTTTCGCCTAAGGTCTTTTCCTGTTATCTTATATGCCTTATTCTTTTGAAATTCTCTTTTTCCCGATTGCGTTGTTTTGCGATGTTTCTATGATGGTACATATAATTCACCGCATTTTCTAACTAATCAACGCAAGACATTCTTTACTTTTATTCGCTTCTCCAAATTTTGAAAGTCTTAAGTTTTATTTTGCGTAAACCTTTGTTCAAACATTTATTATTGCATTCTTGTAATTTTGTTTTTAGCTTTGCGATGAGAACGCTGCCAACCTCTAAGTTTGGGGGTGGCAGCGGTCTCGGAGAACTGCGTTCATTATATTGCGATCATTTGAAAAAAAAAAGTTGAAGTGAGATTTTGGGAATAATAACTTCACTGTCAACGCAATGGGGAAACCCATGTTGATAAGAGTTAAGCTGTGAAAGTCACTTGCTCGAAGTTGGATGTCCGCATGACACACGTGGGGGCAAGCCAAAACGAAGGCAAGTCGCTAGGATCAGCGCATTAGTGCAACTCCTCTATCCAGCGCAAGCCAAAACAAACGAGACAAGAGTTGAGTTGAATATGGAATGCAACCGAAGTTGGATGCCCGCATGACACACGTGGGGGTAAGCCAAAACGAAGGGCGTAACCATGTTCAACGCCGCATTTGAATAAGTCATTGCAAAGTTTTTAAGTATTTTTGAATGAACACATTCTCAAAAGCTAAACACAAAATTGCGGTGAATGAATAAAAAAACTTTTGAGCAAAGGCTTGCCAGATTTAACTTAGAAAAGATCTTTTTGAAGAAGCAGCCAAAGTGAAGGAGAGCATTGCGGTGATGGTTAAAGGTGTGTGTAAATTATATTCTGAAAAGCTGGTCATCGCAAAGGAAAGCATGAAGGTGAGTTAGAATTTCTTGAGTATAACGCATGCTTGAGGACAAGCATGATTTTAAGTTTGGGGGTGTGATGATATGCAGAAATGCATGTCATCTTAGGCCTTTTACTTAGAATCATGAAGATTGTTTAGTAGAATATGCGGCAATTGTGCTAGGAATTCATGAGAAAAAAAGTTTGCGTCGATCAGCATGTCGAATCTCAGCTAATCCATTACTTTACGTTAATTATGCGTTCAATGTTCTATTTTTGTAGCCAATGCAGGAAATGAACGCAAAGGCAGAAACCGGACCATCGCATAGACGACCGCATACGGAGAAACACTCCATCGCAAGGCAAACACATCGATCAACACATGGATGTTGCGGTAATCAGCCGTATGCATCCATCGCATGAGAGTTGCACTCATCAAACGATTGCGGTCATCATGTAGAGTTGCGGTGTTAAGCAAATGCGACCATTGAATGATTGCGACTATGCGACAACGCATTCTAATGGGATCAACGCAAGGTTGGTGGAATGAACGCATCAACGCATCTACCTTGAGAAAATCCAAACCTGATGCTGACATTTCACCTATCGCGCCGTTGGTGGCAGAGGTNAACGCATCAACGCATCTACCTTGAGAAAATCCAAGTTATCTGAGGGAGGATCCTTGTGAACCAGGGACTTTCCCCGCGATCCAGACAAACTGCGTGAGAAGATGGCTGAGAGTTTTTCACCCCTTTCATCCATTCTGAGTGACGATCAGAGCCTTCGATCGAAGCTAGATCTCGAGAGAGTCAGATCCTCTAGCCATCCATGGCACCACCGGTAGCCTTGATGCACATCCGCTGGAAGCAAAGTTTTGCTTCCAGCCAGTCATTTCTTTTTTCTTTCTTTTCCTATATTGTATTGTATGACAATTTGAATTAAGAAATTAATATAATGTGTTTTCAATTCATTTCTCTATTCCTTCGACTCCATCTCCATCTTCTTGCTTAGCATCTTTACTTTCATTGCAACACTTAGTGGGATTGCTTAGGTATTGCATACTTAGTCATGTGGATTAAGGATATGAAGCATGTAACAACCTACCGAGAGGTGTGCATTGCGTGAGTGTGTGACTAACCTTATTTGCTTAGTGTGAAGCTGCGGCAACGCCTGTCTATAGGCTAACACATTGCTTGTCTATGAGTAAGGTCAACAACAACCAACTGCCCGAGAGGGTAAGTAGTTGGTCGCATTAAACAATGTATGTGTTGTTCACTAGGGATAGTAACAACCTTGCGTCAACCAAGTTCATGCGGTTACCTTGTCCTATGAGTGCATCATTCATCATTTAGGCATACTTGAGATAGTAGTCTAAAACCCAAATCTAAGACTCGAGAGAGCAGATTGGAACACATAGGCAAGAATGGGGATCTTAGAAATAAGCTCTGTTTGTCAACTTGCATCGCATGGATCCTAGGGGAATGATATTATATGGTCGCATATTTGTGTGGATGTCATTTTGTCATCGCATAAATAGGAATAGAGGTTTATGTGTAAACCCTGTAGATTTATCGCATATATATCGCATGTGTTCTAGCCTTAGAAGCCATGGTATTCGCACCGAGAGGTGGTTTACTATTGTATGCATGTTGCATGATCGCAAACATGAACGCATTCTAGGGAGTGTTAGCCGAAACCTTTCTCAACCCGTTCACCACATATTCATTGCATTTCCCATTTACCAACTCTTTTCAAACTCCCCCGCATTTGTTATTTATTTTTAATCAACGCAATCAACAACTTTTCTTTATTTTCTTGGTTACCGCAAAGTTTTCATCAACATTACCAACGCAATCTATTTTCACAAGTCCCTGTGTTCGACCCTGGACTTACCAGGAAACTCAGAGGAATTTACATTTGAATTCTGCTGAGGAAACTTGAGTGCACAACGCAATTCCATCAACGTATATCATCCATATTTCCATTTCAATAAAATAACGCATCAACCACTGATCCCTCTAATGAACATAAGTCATAGTCCTACTATGACTGAGTCTTCTCTTCCAAAGAGAAGCTGTGACCACTATGTTCAAGCCCCAGAATCAGCCCTTAAGGGAGCAATCTCTCTACTTATCCCTGCTTTGGGAAATGAGTAAATTCCATCTTGTGGATTGAGTTCCCAGTTCCCAGATTAGACAAGTCCCCAAAAAGGTAGGCATGTTGAGTTGGCAATCTGGCCACTCTCACCCATACTAATCAAAGAACCGCTCTCAAAGGTAGGAGTTCCTAAAACACTCAGGATTAAGGTCGTGTCACCTATGTTCGTTTAGGTGAGATGTAAGTCTCTAGTATCGACGATGTTATATACAGAGTCTAGTAATCTCGTGGTCTAGGTCATATACAAACTCTTTATATAGGACACCCCCGCTCCACGTCTCCACATGAATGGTCAGGATCTACCATCTGTAGTAGTTTACAATACTTGTAAACCTTTACAAAGCAGGCCGTATCCGTAGTATCACAAGGATCAGGTATCCCACCTTAATCCTTATACTACAGACCGATTTAGGTTATCACTTAAGACATGATCCACTTATATATCACATATACATGCTTAAGTTCACATAAGATAATCAAGGAGCTTTGTTTATTGGATTTGAGTAAATGTCAGAATTAAATAACAATTATTTTATTCATTGAACAATGTGTATCTTTACAAAACAACGAGACTCGGGAGAATTAGGACACCAATCCCAACAATTTTTACTATACCCCTACCTTCATCTCATTTTCTCCACCTTTAAAAGACAAGCTCAATGTTTATGTTCATCTACTCAAATTGGCTTAAGAGGCAAGTGTTAAGATAGTTCATTAGTTACTCTAAGTCAAATAGCTTAGAAGCACAAATACATATATGAGGCATGGATACGACATGACACGGATACGGCGACACACCATATTAAAAATTCTAGGACACAACACGGCTAGGACACATTTATTAAATATACTTTTTTCGAAATATATATCATTTTTATACCAAAGAAAATTTATAGTAAATGGGTTGATACATTTATATGCTTAAAAAACTTAGCTTGATGTATTTCACACTTAAACGTTGTTACAATTATCATACATGTGTTTTTTTAGTTTACTCAACAAGTGTTCTATACATGTCTAACACATTTGTTACATTAACAAGTGTTTGATACGTGTCGGACACATGTCGATACGGACATGCTAGCCAAACCAAAAGTCATACTTCTTAGGTCAATAGAGTTTATCACTACAATAAAAGCCCCTTTTAATAACATCTTATAAAATATGTTATTAAAAATAGAAGGAAAAGACGGGATGGAAAAAAATTAGGGTGCGCGTACACATTTCCCATTTTCAACGTTATGCATTTTCCCTTTTCCACATACAGTTCAGTTGTTCCCCATTTTCCTCCTTCCACCGTTCTCCTTCTCCCCATGTTTTCGCTTCCGTTGTTCTTCCCCATTTTCTCTCTTTTGCCTCTCTCTCGTGCGTTTTCTCCGCTCGTGCACCATCTACGTCATTCGCTCAAATTTGCAGTTTGCAACTCCACCATGCGCCCAAGTCCGTCGTCTCCTTGAGGTACTCACAAAACTTCTTCTTCGATGTTACTCAAAATTTTCATTTCTGTTTCACAAATTATTTCTCTAAACCAACTATGGTTATCATATTATCGCTTCATTGCGCTTGTTGTTGTGGATTTTAAAGCTAACACCCTTCTATATGTCAGACCCACTATTCTAATGTTCTTTTTTCACCATTTCATCAATTAAAAGTAGCTTTTGTGAGACTGTTTTGAGGCGAGTCTGAGAAGTTTTCATTATTTTACATTTGTATATTTGACTGCTTTATTTGTTTAGTTGTGAGACTAATGGGTTTTTGAAGTTGTGTGATTCTGGTTATTCTGCCCTTTCTTTTTTTGCGATTCCTTGGGCCAATCAAACGTTGTGAATCGTAATGCAGGGGTTTGAGCATAGAAGATTCGAGTAGAACAGTAAGAGGAGTTGAAGTTTGTTGTCCGGTTACTGTAGTATTTCTTTTCTTTTTATGGATCTTGTAATTTGGGCACCTGGGGTATTGCTAGTTTTGAAATTTTTGTAATGAAATTTGAATTTTAAGTCGTTTGTATGGGTTTTCGAATCACTTAAACATGAAAGAGGAAGATTCCATGGGGAAGCTGAGTTTATGCATACATTGTCAAAGGTACTTGCCCAATAAGAATTTATTGGTAGGGAGTTTTTGGTTATGGGGTTTGATTATATCACACTTTCTTCAAATGAATCTCAAATTATAGAATATTTCAACAATTGGGTCTCTGTTATTTTTATGGGTTGTCTTACATTTCTTCAATTATTGAGCTTTCTTGTTTTGTAAGTTGAGCAAGTGAGTAAGGATTTGGTATTGAGGCCTATTTATGCCTCCTCTTGGGGAACTTCAGATCCAAGACATGATGTATTTGAGATCCAAAGTTTATTATAAAACTAGATTTGTAAGCACTATTTTAGTTTAGTTTTTTTAGACTGTTTGTAGATATGTAGTGCCACAAATCCATATAAACTTTGTCTAGTTACTACCAAAATTATTTACCATTATGCATCTTCATGTTTTGTAACCTCAAAGATTTGTACTTTTCAATTGTATCTTCAAATTTGTTGTTTTTTGCTTCATGTTTTCTGAACCCTTAGCTTTTTAGTTTGAATAATTACCATGCAAGAGTTTAGTTGCTCAAAGTATTGAAAATTATGATAGATAGGATTTATCCAGTAATTACTTGCTTTGATATGAGAAATAGTTTTTTCTTCTGTTGATGCAGAAAGGCTAAAGTGGTGTACTCTTAAGGGTATGGAGCAAGATTTTTGTAAAAAAGAGTGTTAATAATTGAGATGTGCACTTTACTATGAGGCTTGGAATCATCTAAATTCATTTAAAGATGTTGAAAGTAAAAAACATTTTGTTTCAGTTATATAAAAATCACACAACTTTCATGATAGTAAGGAGAGTAATCTTATTAGTTGCTGTATGCAACGCCTTGGAAGAATATAAGTATGTGAGTCCCACCAGAAAGTTAATGGACTCTATAAACTTTTACTTTGATGCTTTACCTTTATGCATAAAGTTCAAAACATTTTATATTTGATAGTTAACCCCTACCCCACCTTGTTAGATACATGGATTTTGTATAGTGTTTGAGCTATAAGTGTAGTTTGTTAGCTTTGACATTTGAATAGTTGTTGAGTTATAATTGATCTCCATTTATTGTCTTCTTTGTTCTCTCTCCCCCCCTTAGGGATGGGGGGAAGGGTCATCATATACTAGATGTTAAGCAAATAATTATTCTAAAATGGCTAGCATTCAGAGTTTGAGGATATCGATATATAATATACTATGATTTGAGCTAAAGATTGATGAAAGAAGACTAAGAGCCTCATCTTTTAACATCAACTAT
This sequence comes from Benincasa hispida, assembly GCF_009727055.1. Classification (NCBI taxonomy): domain Eukaryota; kingdom Viridiplantae; phylum Streptophyta; class Magnoliopsida; order Cucurbitales; family Cucurbitaceae; genus Benincasa; species Benincasa hispida. The sequence continues at coordinate 4,195,697 of NC_052353.1, forward strand.
TCCCTTTCACTGCAATTTAGAGTTCGAATAATTGAATTACTCTGTTTATCATTCTCAGAAATGTACTTTCTTTGTTCTTCAGGGAATGTCAACTATGAAGTTGGAATTAAATGGCTCATTGGTCGTGAGAATGATCTAGATATAGATCGAATGCCCATGGTATAATTCTATATTTATATAGCTTTCTCCATCATATTTCATTCATTAATTAGATCCCTCGATAGACTGCATCTATTCTTTATGGTCAAAATATTATTGCAGTTTATGTATCAATGCCAAACTCTTGTAAACTAGCTCTAAAAGACTATAAATCAAGATTTCTGCTATTAAAAGTGATGGATAGAGTTGATTTGAGTTTTACGCTGATAAATATAACTAGGAAATGTTATGCAGGTAGCAGTATAGACAATGACATTATATCCCCTTAACCATTGCATGTCACAGAGGAAATGAGAAGAAAAACTAAGGAACTAAGGTATGGTGTCAGAACTTGTTTATTGTGAAAGACTTTAATATTTTACATTTTTTTCAAAATAAAAAATAAAATTAATCACTATGTCAATTTAATTCCACTCTAGAGCCATGTAAAAAGTTTCCATTCTCATATGTTATACTTTAGATTTTCAGATGAGTTATATTTATTGGGTAAACCTTTTTGAGTGATGCACAGGGTTAACAAGTCTCATTTAGACCTTTTTGGCCTCTTTGTAAGTTGTGTAAATTAGTTTATAACTCTTGGCGATTCTCTTTTGACTGATTTTGTTTTACATTGGCTAGCAACCTTCAGTGAAGCTTTTGATTCATCTGTTGCAATGGCATTTTAATTCATTAGTGTTGACAAATTCATTTTGCAAAATTCAAGTTCAACTCACTTTATTTGATGTTTGTTTCCATTCTTGTGCAGTAATGGAACTTGGCATTCTACATGGAATATTGAGTTAAAAAGTGATTTTCAAAGCCTTGAAAAAAGAGGGCAAATGCAGCTACTTTCAATTACTTAATCCAAGTGCACAATAGATTTATGCCTCTCTTGCTCTATCTCATTTCTAGAATGGATTTTTTTTTTTGGCATAGTATTTGAATTATAAAATATGGAGGAGTTATTTGCAATTTTATTAATTTCTTGGTTAATCTCGCCTTTTTTAGTAGGTCTTTTTGTGGATGTTCCTTATTATTTATGCTTTCTTAATTAGAAAAGTTGGATTGGCTAAACCTAGATGATAGATAAGTTCTACAAAAGCTCTTTGAATACATTTGATTTCTGTTTTACTAACAATACTCATTTTGGAAATGTCCACCGTTCATAGCATTTGGCAAAGAAATCACAATCGTCTATCGGTGGAACTTCTGAATGGATTGCCTTTTGAGTCCACTTCTCTTCTAGGTAAGTCCATTTGATTTTGTATCAAAGTAGACACTGATCTATAATGGGTATAAAGTTAACTTTCCATAGCGTTTATTTTCCTATATAGGTGAAAATATTTTGAAAACTTAACATTTGTTTTGTGCCATTTGTATTTATATAATCAAGTGTTTGTTACTTATTTAAAAGTTGGCTTATATTTGGCAAAAGTTAACATTTGTTTGTGCCATTTGTATTTATATAATCAAGGGTCATTTGGTTACGTTAAAATTTGGCAAAAGGGTTTGAATTTAATTTTACAATTATATTCGAAACAATGTCACTCTTATAAACTGACTATATTGTTAATATACGAATTGATTAATATTGACTATCACGATAAGATTAAGAATGATACATGTTTTTATGGCATTTTTAATTATTGTAAACATGCTATTAAATGTCAATCATAATATTTTCATTATTATTAAAAAAAAGCTATTAAATGTAAATCATAACATTTCTCTAATGCTATAAAATGTTTTTATAACATTAAAATTGTACAATTGAAAATGGATTTTTTATGACATTTTTTTGTAACATTGAAAAAACGTTATGAAAAGCAAGAGATTTTCAATAACATTGGTTACGACAAAATGCTTAAAAATGCTATAGAAAGTCTTTTATAGCAATTTCTTCCTACTATTAAAAACTCTATAAAATAGTTATGACAGCATTTTTTTCATGTTATTAAAAACGCTATTAAAGGAAAAATATAGCATTTTTTGCTAACGCTATGAAATATTTCCATAGCATGATAATTTTGTCATAAAAAGTGAACTTTTTATAGCACATATTATAGTAGATAAAAAACGCTATAAAAAGTGTTGGACTTTCCATAACATCAACTATGACAACGTCTCCAAAAACATATCAAAAGTCGACAATAGCATTTTTGGCTTGTTATCATATGTGATATTTGTTGTAATATGTACTGTAATATGTACTCTTCTGTAACTACTCATTAGTTATTTTCTGTTGCAGAGATGTATTAATCAATTATTTCTCATTTTCAATTGAGTTGAAACAGAATACATTTGCAGTATACAGCAATTCAAAGTTGAATAATAAAAAATACACATGCTTGTTTCTACTCTCTTCTTTCCATCTCTCTGTGTTCTTCTCTTACTCATTTAATTTTATAACAAACACATTAGATGGAAAAAAAACTTCTCTTTATTGATATTATTTTTCTTTATTGACATCCTTTACTCCCTATCAGTGGAAAAAATGGGTTTTCTTTTCTTTATTCTTTCTCTAAGAGGACCTCCCTAGTGCTGGTTGAGGGAGGAAAAAGGAAAGTGTGTTGATTTCTTGTTTGCTTTAGTTGCTGAGCCTCAGCTGTTGTGATTTGGAATGCTTGTTCTAAGAGTTGAAGTGGTAAGGCTCTGAATAAGGATGTGTAGCCAACCACGGGGCTCTTCATTGGCTGATTTGAGGTCTTGAAAGTAATCCATTCAAAGCCTTGTTGGCCAGCTCTAGCAAAAGAAGGGTAAAATTGAGGAATCACAAACATGTTTCCTCTTGAAACTCTCTCCTTAAACACTTGGTTTCCATAGTCATCAGCTATTTCAATTTCTGCCTCTCCATCAATCACATATGCCAATCTGTGGTCTGTCATTGACCAGTGAAGGTTGTATTCAGCATTCTGTAATGACACAATAGTAGTGGATCTAACATGTTAATTCAATAGTACCAAGTTCAATATTTGTTAACCTAGAGATCTTGCACGGGAAACAAGAGAAGACTTTATAATTTTTTATTACAATTTATGATGTTAAGGACGACGATCCTCTAAATAGCTCTACACTGTTATGATATTTTCCACCTTTTGGGCATAAACCCTAATGATTTTGCTTTTGGTTTTACTCCAAAAAAGCCTCATACCAATGGAGATAGTTGTCCACAAGTATGTATCCAATGTTCATTCTCTTTTCTAATCAATATGGGACTTTGGTCATATTCCCAACACGAGTTATTTAGTCTTTCATTGTTAATTGATTTTGAGATAAAATTTCATGTTTCTCTAATATGGTATCAAAATCCATAAAGCTTAAACAAATACTCACTAAAAAAAAAATACTTAAGATCCGAATCAAGAATAGTGAACCTAAAAAGACAACATTTTAAAGAGCATGATAGTTAGTGATCCCATAATAGAAAGATTAGAACACATCACAATCTTTTATGAAATACGTGGACTCCTCTCCTTATGGTCAATCTTAAATACATGTGAGAAACAACCATATATGTGATGACCACAATTGAATAACTTTTTATTGTTTGAGAAAATGTTAGATTTTCTTTTTTCTTTTTCTTTTTTTAAAAAAAGAAGTGAACTTTGCCATTTGTTTCAAATACAACCTTACTATGAACATCAAAAACATTTTAAAATAGAAATTCTTTAAAGTTGATGTAGTGGCAATGTAGAATGAGTGACAATTCAAATTTTGGTTTTAGGTCCTGGTCAATTTTATGTCCCACTTTTTTTCCAAATTCTAAATGAATTCTATTCTATAAAAATAGTTTTAAATTGAGTATGCTTTACCGCGAAAAGATGACCTTTCTCAGCACTCATTCCCATGAATCTTAGAATAGGAAGCTTGAGTTGGTTCAAAATGTTAACTCTTCCAGCCTCTCTAGAGTATACATCAGCTTCTTTTTGTGTGTTCATGTTGTGTTGAACTCTAGCAGTGCAGATGGTTTCTTCCAACCCATTTGAATCCTCTTCCCTTCTCGAGAATGGCGACTCGCTCAATTCTTCCTCCTCTTCCTCTGGCGTCATAAACGACATTTCTTCGTCGCACTTCACAATCAATCCATCGCCCCTTTCTTCTTGCATTTTCTTTACCAAGTCTAATGGAATGTTGTAAGCCTCCGCAAGAAACTCCGGGTTGAACCCACTGAAGATGTTCACAAGATCATCTGCTTTTGCTCTCCTTCTTGCTTCTCTTGGAACTCCACTAGCCAAGTAGGAGGACTACATAAACAAACATATAGCACGTGATCTCTTATTCTGATATCATAAAGTTAAGATCTTTAAGGGAGAATCTTGAAATACCCTAACACGAAGGTCGAGTTGGTTGTCGTCGTTGTTGAGATCCATGAAGGCAACGACTACGAGGTCTTGGCCACCGTCGTTGTGGCACCATTGGACAGTCCCAGCCGGGATGACGATCATGTCACCTCGACACACCTTGCGCACCTTTTGGTGTTTATCTTCCTCTTTGTCTCCCCGGATTCGCCTTGAAGACCTTGAAAATGGCCCTGATTGTGCCTCGTACGTCTCTGTGCACCCTGGGAAGTCCAGGCCCAAGAACCCTTCACCTGTTCCATTCGTAAGCAATTGCTTTGCTTATAATATGGATGATTAGAAATTAATTTAATTAAGCTAGTTCATGATAGATACATATTGAATTTATATATTCCGGGTGTTTTATTTTAATTTTATTTAAGTACATTGGTTAAGAAATCGATAATAAAAAAATAATAGAAAACGTAGAGAGTAGAAAAATTGACATAGAGATTTTTGCTGTTTATAAGTTGAAGGAGAGAATAATTTATTATTAAAGAGAAAATATCAATGTTAGAAAGTTTATATAGCATACTTCTCTGAACATAGAGTCAAAATCATAAATAACATAAATACTACTACTCTAATTCGTTAATTGGGCAGCAAGAATCCGTATTTGATCATTCGAAGTATCAGATAACATATTTAAAACATTCTAACACACATATATATTGTACTTATTAATTTGTTCAAGGTATTATATAAAAGGATCATTTTCCTTCACATGCAACCAAGTTTTTTCTCTCTAAACTAAATTAACAAGTTTGTTCTCTTAAAAATGGTGAGATTTAGAATGAAGTATTATGCGGCCTTATGAACATTTCCAATATGGATAGATGAATTTTTTTTTTATTAGGAGTAACCTATTCAGCATCTAAGTATTTTTTTTTATAAATATATTGTAAACAATCAAAACTTAAAATAATTACACCCATTTTTTTAAGCCTATTTCAAATAGATAGATAAGTGATGTGACAAATTGTGATAAGATAATTGTGTGAGTAAAAAATAATGAGCGCAATTTAAAAAGATGAACCGAAGTATTTTATGTTTAACGGTATCATACCTTATCACATTAAGTTTATAATGTGAATACCCAATCAAAAAATAAATATATGATAAAATTTATTGCAATCAATCAAATTAAAGCTTAAAAAATGAGGTGTTGTGAGGATGAATACTATTAAGATTGATACCTTGCTCAATGTACACAAGCATTGGGGCGCTGTGGTACTTAGGCAAAGAGAGAGAGTTGGGCCTTATGATGTTTCTAAAGGCAGCAACTCCAGCACACTGAAACTCTTCATTAGCTTCATTCCAAACTTGAGTGATGCCTCCCTCCGACTCAATCCAACGCGACGGTAGCCTCGCCTGAATCCTCTCCAGCCTGCATTGCTGAGCTTCTTCCCTGAACCGGTGCCTCTCCGGCGCCTGAACACCGCTCACTAGAGACTTAAATGCAAGCAAACACAGCAAAATCCCCACTACAACTTTGGTAGCCATGGTTAGAAACAACATTTCTTATCAAAATTGGATTGAAAAAGGACTTAATATATAGGGTGAAACAAAGAAAAATTTGAGCAAATTTCTGGTAATGGAATCTGAGATGTAGCAGCATGGAATTTGGGTTAGTATATATACCTACCATTTGTCTTTGTTTTTCTATAACTTTTGTGTGCACCCACCAGTTGTCTGTGTCCCTTCTTTTCATGCTTTACTAAAGTTGAATGCTAATTGGAAATATATATATTTTTTTCTTATTAATAATCTAATTTGATGTGGGTTTTGATGTCAGACTTCTAAGCTAATGTTAGAAATTTTGGGGGTTTATTTTAAATTTAATCCATCATTAATGTACAACCAAACTGCAAAAATCGCAAAAATGAGCTTAACTCGGTAATTGGCATGGCCTTCATTCTTAGAAATTAGAGATTCAATTCCTATTCTTAAAATTATTGTACTGAAAAGAAAAAAAGCAAAAGCCAAACCGAACCGAAAAGTCAATTTCTGCAAATAATTAGGTGGTTCGATTCAATTTTAAGGTACATACATGAAAAATAAAAAATTAATCAATTGAGAAATTTGTTTCCCTTATCACTGCAAAAAAAGAGAGTTTTAGTAACAAATTTTTAGCAATACGTGCAATTTTTTTCACTAAAGGTCAATTTATAGCAACGTTTTACAAAAATGTCACAAAAAGTTCATTATTAGCAACATAGCTTAAATTTGCGTCACTAAAAGAATTAGCAATACACACACCAACGCCACTAAACATTAAAACCTTTTAGCAACATATTAAGATGTCACTAAATATATCTATTATTATTAAAAAAATAGTAAAAATTTGTGGCTCTTTCTTCCCTTCTTTCCCCCCCAATTTTTCGACACTCATTCTCTTCCCTTCTCCCCTCTATTCTTTCCCTTCATCTTAACTCACATATCATCGTTGGGATGAACGGAGGTTTCTGCTCACCATCAACAATGGACGTTGTTGTTCACCACTAAACCTATTGTGAACCCACAAGACAAACGACTTGCTGCGTGAAAACGGAACTCCTTGCTGCGAACAGAACACCTACTGCCAATATACCGTCGGCGAACAAAAACCTACTACAAACGGATCATCGGAGAATAGCCTCCCTACTGTGAACAAACTACCGATGAACGAACATGTTGTCGAACCCACTCATTTCGGAACTCACGCATCACGGTCGATGAACGGGTTGAAACTCATGTCAATGTTTAGCATGAATTTTCTATATTTTGCATGGTTTTTGTTATTGATATTTAGAATATAGTGTTTTTGACTCCCCCCTCACCCGAATTGTATTTAGGATAATTACTTTGTTTGGTTCCTTTTAGGATGACATTTGGAGGTCATCCATCAATTCTTTATCCTCACGTGCTTACATATGTCACTTCTTTATTTATTAGCTTTGATATCTCGATGGTCTCCCGTACAAGATGATTAAGCTCAATTTGGAGATGGGAATGGATATAATTAGTGTTGGTATTTTATACTTTTGTTTCACAATGACATTGCAATGCTTCAAAGACCTTCAGTTGGAATTTTTATAATGAAAACTTGTGATAGCTAGTGTTCTTTTTGTGATAGCTAGTGTTAATACTAAATTTGTTTATATTATCGAAGTTGGTTGATATAACTTGTAGCCAAGTTAGTATTATTTCATTTTGTTTCAATGATAGTTTGTGATATTGGGAATATGTATCTTCAATTATAACTTTTTAAATATAAATTGATTAGTTGATTCTTGATTTGCTCAAAAGATTATTATATTTTAGATTTTATAATAGATTTACATATTAATTTGTGTATTATTTTTTAATTAATAAAATACTTTTACCGACGTTTTCTATAACGTCAGTAAATTGTATTTAAAAAAAAAATCAAAAAATTTATAGTGGCACAAATTAATAATTTTACCGACACTTAAATAGTTGCAAAAGATAATTGCAATGACCATTGATCCACATTTAGCAACAGTCTTATATGTTACTAAAACATAACTTTTAGTGACCAAATCTCAGTGTCACTGTATAAGACAAATAGTGACAAATAATGTATTGCTAAAAGTTAATATTTAATGACGTCTATGCGTCAATAAAATGTTACTTTTAGCAGCGCTCTAAACAAGCCACTAAAATCTATAGCTATGCGGCAATAGCGATATTTATAGTGATACGCTTCTACGTGTTGCTAATACCTTTAGTGGCATTTTTGGGCTTTCAGCAACGCTTTTTGCATGCCACTAAAACTAACTTTTCTTGTAGTATGATTGAGGTTTAGTGTAGTTTAGTTTTTTTTCCTTTTTAATTTTTGCTTCAATTTAGCCTTCAAACCCATCCAAACCAAACCAAAACTTGATAGAATTGGTGTCTTCATCCCCCGATATGCCACATGCATTAAACAAACAAGAAAAAGAAATATACCACATAGAAAGAAAGAAAAATATATATAAAAAAAAGTCTAAATTTATATGGTACGAATTTCTTAGATATTAATAGGAATTAAAATTAATGATTCCGAGCAATAAAACCAAAAACTTGATACGTGCAATGGTATGTATCAAATTATACTAAACTAAAGTAGTTCGAGATCGAATATTGTCAATTAGAGATTGGGTGAGTAATTCGTTAGCTATCATAAAGATTATTATGATTTATCTAGGAGAAACACAATCCACGAAAGAAAAGTAAATGAACCAGATGAATTCAAGTCAGAGGACTTTCTAGGATAATGATTTCATTTATAGGACTTGCAAGTTTAATGTTCATTCAATGGACGTACAAACAATATATTAAATTGCTTAAACTTTATGCCATTCACTCAAATTTATAGGCTTACAAGTTTAATGTTCATGCATCCTCTCTCAACACTAATAAGCATGCATGCACCACTCAACAAACAATGAGGAAAAGACTCAAAAGAAAAACAAAGAATTAGAGGAAAAAAAAACTCAAAAGAAAAATAAACTAATGTATACCCTAATTTAGGCAAATCTCATCAGTATTAAAAGATTTTTTTTTTTTTTAAAAAATACTAATTCCAGACAACAACATAAAAAACTTGATACATGCAAGTGCAGATGTCAAACTATAGAATATTAAAATCAAAGGTCGAATATCATCCTCTGGGAATTAGGTTCATAATTCTCTTAGTAGTCTAAAGAAAATTCTAATTTTATTTAGAGCACCGACTTATAATGAATTAAATTAATATAAATCTAGTAGAGCAAAGAAAACGATCGGTTAGAAGAATTTCAATCAAAGAGACATTCTAGGGCATTGATTTTACCAATGGACCTAACAAACTCAATTGCTTAATTCTATTACCATTTAACATAATAACTAGATCTTGAAATCTTTAATCTAGGTTGCCTTCTCGAGATCAACCTTTTCTCTCACCTAATTAATAATTCTTAAATTTCTTTGAAAAGTCATATTAAGCAAGGCAATAAGACTCTTTGTCTTCAATCTCTACCATTCTCCTTTTATGCTAGTATATTCAAACAATAGTCTAACATAAAATTTCTAATCTAAAATCATCTCGCTAGATCAAGAAAATAAATCATAAAATCAGTCAAATGACGATTAAACATACAACAGTATAAGAACAATCATCCTAGAAACTACTTGATGCTAACTAAATTCATCCACAAATGAATTCACAAATAATCCATGACTATGTTGAATACTAAAATGAAAAGAAAATCAACCAAACATGGTTTCTATAGAAAGAACAATATTTAGAATACAAAGAGAGAAAAATTTAAAGACATGAAACGGTTAGGAAGAGTATAGAGTGATCCGACTTCATCTCTAAAAGTGATTTTGAGATATATTATCACTTTATTAATTAGTAGGTATAAATCATTTTCTTATTTAGTTAATGTGTTCGATCTATTGCAGGTACTTACACTCTTTTTTTGCTGATTCAAAGAAAGTTTTGAAGAACATTTTTGTAGATCCATCTCTTATATCCGTAGGCCAAATACTTAGAGATTAGAGCTCGAAATCTTTGTAAATGATGTCAGAACAAGATCAATTAATGTGTTTGACTTATTGTAGGTACTTAAACTCATTTTTTTTATTGAAAGAAAGTTCGAAGTACATTTTTGTAGATTCATCTCTTATATCCGTAGCCAAAATACTCCAAAATTAGAATTCAAAACCTTTGTAGTAAACAAATGACTTCAAAACAAGATCAATTAGTTATTGCTCCTTATAATTCAGGGTAAGTGAAATTAATTTACTCATTTCAAATTTTTCATGTACTAGGTGATAAACTTGCATTAGTAGCAAAAATACTAATTAGCTGTGTATTTTATTTAGTGATCATTAGTCATTCCTTGTTATTAATGTGTACGATTATGTGGTGTACTATCTCGACTCATTGAGAATAAAGTTGGGGAGAAGATATCAAATACATAACAAATAATATGTAAGCTAACTTGTTTTTTGTTTTTTATTTTTTTGGTGTAAAGTTTATTTCATTTTGAATATTATAATGTATTCTTTAGCAAATGTAGGGCAATGGCTATTTTTCAAACAAAAAAGTTGAAAAGAACTCGAAAAACCACATTCTGAAAAACAACAAGTATAAACATTACAAAATTTAATTCAACAGTGTATATTTAGTACATATGTATGTATTACTGGTTTTGTACCGTAGTATCCTTTACAAATGGGAAGTATCGAATGTGGATATTTTGTCATTTGAGATATATCCGAGATATCATGATGAAAGAAAACAACATGATCACAGATGTGGTATATTTCTAAACTACTTACATTTGTAACAGTATAAATAGTGTAATGTGACAAATTTGCATAAAACGTACATTTGACTCTTGATGTTTTATAAATTGATACAAAAAACTCGTACTTGTAAATTGAATTGGATGAAGTGTGAGTGGAAAGGACTAAATTTCTAAGTTACCATATCCGAACCTACTGGAAAGTGTTCCTATAAATTTTGTGGATGGCTACATACATGAAAGTGCCCATGTACTTTTTTGTGTAGATGTTTTCGCTTTTAGCCGCTATAGGTTATTTTACAAAAAGATTTTGATGATAATTCAAAACAATGTGGTGGGGATAGATTTATAGTTTGTGATTTTATAATAGCTCATATGTTTTTTTTTTTTAAATTGAAATACAACAACTAGAAAAGGCACTATGCCAAACCACACCACTCTCTCTCATAAATAAAGGAAAGAATAGAAGCTAGAAAGTCATCTTTGTAGACCAAAGAATAACCAGAAGAGGAAGCCAAAGATACAAGATTATGAGCATCTTTGTTCTTATTTTTAAGGACCTTACAAAAATTATAGATATTTGTACACTTAGCAAGGCTAAAAGCCTCACTCACAAAAATATTAACTTCAAACAAGTTAGTGTCCTGCAGATTTAACAAACGGACCACCTCAACAAAATTATATTCAACCACCATCGGAGGAATAGATAGGATTTTGAAATTTCTAAGTTACTATATTTGATGAACGTATTTTGAAATTGTTCCAATAAATTTTGTGGATGGCTACATAAATGGAAGTGCTCATGTAATTTTTTGTGTAGATGTTTTTGTTTTTAATTAGCCGCTATAGGTTATTTTACAAAAAGTTTGTTCTATTGATGATAATTCAAAACAATGTGTGGTGGGGATAGATTTATAGTTTGTGATTTTATAATAGCTCATATGGATTGGTTTTTTTTTAAAAAAAAACTGAAATACAACAACCAGAAAAGGCATTACACCAAATCATAACTCACTCTCTTTCATAAATAAGGGAAATAATAGAAGCTAGAAAGTCATCTTTCTAGACCAAAGAATACCCAGAAGAGGAAGTCAAAGATGTAAGATTATGAGTAGCTTTGTTCTTTGTTGACGAATCGCTGATAGGTATGATTGATGATGTTCTATGCTCGAAATGATGCAATACTACTGCTAGATATGCGTTAATTATGGATGTTCACGTAGTATGTCATGCGTTGTCACAAGTTTCCTTACGATGGAACCAAGTGTAATTCCACCGCAAGTTTCTCGGTGTGATCCGAGGTCGAACTTAGGGACTGTTTTAGGTTATTGTGATATGTTCATGATATATGCGACCAGGTTTTCAATCTTTAAAAATGTGTTTGTACAGGTATATAATTTGCGACAAAATAAAGTAAAGCAGTAAAGATGAGATAATAAAATAAAATACAATAAACCTAAGCTAGATGATACGAGATACAGGCTTCATGTTACAAGATGCTGGGGTCAAGGCTGGCTGTGAAAGTTGTGCAAAGACGTGGAATGCGGCGACAAGTCTTATGAACAAAATAGAAAGAGAAAGATAAATAATATAAACAACGCAAGTTCTCAATTGCGTTGAAGCTAGAAATACTGTTCCACTCTTCTCTTGGTGTACACCTTTCAGTAATCGGCCACGCTCCCACATGTCTGTGGTGAAACAGAGAATAACGTAATGAACGCAAGGTTGCTTCCATGTCTGGAAGTACTACTCGCTTTAGTTAACGCATTCTTTTAACCCTCTCTCGATAGATCAGAATAGCATCTTCACTTCTGCTCTCATAGGTGAAGATGCCGTCTAGCATGCCTTAGCTAAACACATTTATACCTTTAACACAGATTAAGTACTTGTTGATTCATATTAACTATCAGGGGATTAAAAAGACATCATGGAGAAAATGATTAATGGAGGAACGAAAATAGACAGAGAATGGTATATGAAAGCTATCGAAACATTTAATATATCTATTAAGCGTTTGATACATGGTGTGTGAATGAAAAGATAAAGAGAAAGTGAAATACAACGATGAAAGAGATAGAACAGATACAAACAAGTGCCAATGTCTTGGCACTGATTCGATGGAGATCTGCTTGCCGGATATGATGGATTTGATGGTAGGAAGAGTTTCCTTCTCAGGCTTGCTCCACCGGTAGCAGAGATCTTTACACAGAGCTTCCGATCAGGTATTCAGCAGGTTAGATCTGAGATTCACCTCTCAGCCTTATCTCGTCTTCTTCCCGGATATCTTCAATTAAGCACTCAGCTCAGCCTTTTCTCTCAACACTTTAGCAGCAATTTGCCCCGTATCAGGTAGCATAAGTTTTCTCTGAAATCTATGGGGTATTTATAGGTGCAGGTCTTTGACTCCGGCCTTGTGGTCCCCACTGATGGTTATGGTAATTCCGAAGATGGAGGGATATTATTCCTTCTGTTATGCAATTAGACCGTCAATTCTGCACAACCGTTAGTTGTACACGTGTTTCAATCCTCCGCTTTTGCGTTGCTCAGCTGCATCTTTCGATCATGAGTTCGCATACGGTGTTGTTTTTATTACTGCATGCGATTGAAAGTCAGCTCTGGATCGACTGTCGCATTGCGCCATCATTTCGGTAATCGTTTCTTCATTGTTGATTGACGGGCGCAATATGACAGAGATGCGTTAATCAGTTTCTCGTGAGCCTTGAGCGCAAGCGGTGACTTGGTTTCCTGCAAAACAGAGTAAAACTCGGCTTGTCTTCCATCTTTATGGCATTAGTGGGTGTAATTGCGATCATTTATAATTATTGTAATTCTAAGCTAATCTTCATAAAATCGGCGCATATTTACTAACTTTTGGCCGCAATATGTAAATAAAATGGCATAAATAACTTGTATTTCTACAAGTTATCATTCTTATTTCTAAGGACCTTACAAAAATTATAGATATTTATACACTTAGCAAGGCTAAGAGCCCCACTTACAAAAATATTAACTTCAAACAAATCAGTGTCCTGCAGGTTTAACAAACGAACCACCTCAACAGAATCAGGTTCAACCACCGGAGGATTTTTCCCATGCCAATGCCTTACAACTTCAATCAAGTCATCCACCACAACTTTCGCCTCCAACACTTTGACCCCCAAATTATGATTAATATGTTTGCAACCACCTAAAATTGATGATCTAAGATGATCACGGAAAATCCAGCCCAGATCGCCATAACGCTTGGAGTCCGACCAAGTCGCATCAACATTAAACTTCCAAATACAGTCCTCATGAGCTTTCTAACCACTCCCTCCCTAGTAATGTCTATAAGAATTGGGGAGGAGAGCGAAGGGGAGTGGGTAAAAGACCTTCCAAAGAAGGCTTCGAAGGAAGTTTCAACTGTCAAGATAATGTCTCTTTCATCTGACGACCCTTGGTTGGAACGGATAGCATTCCTTTGATTCAAATACACCAAAGTAAAGTGAGAATTTGACCTATTAGCTCTTTATGATTAATCTTCTTTAAGCATTCTCAATAATCACAAGCAGTCCAAAAGCTCTTACCCACAGAAAAAATCCTAACATTAGAATGGAAAAAAAATATTCCAAATATTCTAGATACTTTACATTCCCACATCAAGTGACAAGTCGTTTCTCTATGAATCCTGCAAAATGAACAAGAAAGGTTAGTAACAATCCTTTTCTTAGAAAGATTACAGGTCGTAAGAATGATATCAATAATAATTCTCCATCCAACAATCTTTATCCTTGACAGAGCGTTTGAGTCCTAAACTGTCTTCCAGAAACAAGCAAGGTTATCTTTAGACAACTGAGAAGCCGAAGAAGACTCAAATAATTGAATTCCCCAATGATAAGCGCTTTTAATTATCTCATCCTTGTTAAAACAAAGGTTTAGAGGAATGTTAAGAATATCGTCCACATCTTGAGGCAGGAAAACCTCATTAACCAAAGCAATGTTCCAATCGCCTTCAAAAAGTGATAAGATTGGACACATGCTTCTGTTGACAATCTTCTTTAACAACACACGGACTACAAGTTGCATGATTTCGAATTTAAATATCATTAGCAATAAATATATGTTTATTGTTTCCAATTCTCCATCTGTAACTGAAGAAGTTTTGACTCAAATACCTCAGTTTCTTTGTTTGTTTATAACTAACTTTGTAAATGTTCAGCTGGCATACTCTATAAATACCACTGATTTTAAATTCAAATCAGAGAGTTATCATCATTTTCTTAGTTTTCTGTAAACAACAAAAATTTGTACGTAATCTTCATCAGTAAAAGAATTAAGATTTCCGTGGATGTAGGCAATCTTGCCGAACCACATAAACACTATGTCTCCATCTTCTTCCCTTATCTTTCTTGTTCATTCGAGTGTTTCTTTACTGCAAATCGTGCGCCATTCAATTATCTTTCAAATCGCATTGAGTAATCTGAATATCAAGTTAATCGTGCATCGATTCTTCGCTATCGAGTAGCTTTGAGTACATCGTTTTTACCTTTGAATCGCACCGAGTATCGTTCAAGAACGGTTGAGTACGATCAAGTATTAGTTCTTTTTTCATCGAGTTCTATCGAGAATTTAACATAGACTCATCAGACGAAGAAGGGAATTCTCATCGAGGATCGAGTAGTAAGCAGTCGAGCATCAAGTTTCGAATATCGAGGATTTGGAAAAATATTTATGACCCATTTCTTCATCTCTCCAACGTTGATCTTGAGTATTTAGGCCTTGTGAAGAGTGGTCAGCCCAACAATTTGTGGTATCAGAGAGTTTAAAGATCATCAAGGTCAACTTTCTTGGAGCATCAAGATTCTCAAGAAATAAAAAATCGATACTAGATCGGATCAGAAATGGTTGTTGCAAGGTATGAGATTGAGAATTTTGATGGGAAGGGCGATTTTGGCCTACAGAAGGCCAAAATCAAAGCCATTCTTGGACAGCAAAGAGCACATAAGGCCCTTTTGGACCCCTCAACACTACCATCCACTATATCAGCACAAGAAAGAGAAGACATGGAGCTTACAACCTATGGAACTCTAGTTCTGAATCTCAGTGACAGTATTTTAAGGCAAGTAATTAATCAAGACACGGCCTATAAGATGTGGGTCAAACTGGAAGGTCTTTTTGCAAGCAAGAATCTCCCTAACAAGATGTATCTAAGGGAGAAGTTCTTCACATTCAAGATGGATTCTGCCAAACCTTTTTCAGATAATTTGGATGAGTTCAAGAGGATAGTCTTGAAGGATCTCATATCTAAGAGTTCCATGAGCGTGTTCGGATCGCTCCTATCTCACTGTGACCGAAATACATATTATACATTCAATACATACAGTTATGTAAACAACATTAATTATCGGTATGCTAAGAACAACAAAAACACAAGGGAAAGAGTGCCATACCAGTTGAAGATGTTCTTCACACTTTGATACTCCAAGCAGCGGAACCCTCCAAGTAATCTACCAACGCCCAGCGGAAACGTCAACAACAGCAGCACGAATAATCGCAAACTCATGATAGCAACGGGGACGACACCACCATTAAAGAGCCCCGGGTATTCTCAGAGTGAAAACCCAAAGGGTGGGCTTTGGTGAATTTGGTAGAGGAAGGTAGAAACACAAATCATGTAGGTTATAAGCAAGTGGGAGGGAAAAAGTCGCTATTGTGTAGTAGAAATGCTTATAATTTAGGAGGAGCTACATGATCGTGTAGGATTTACTGAACGATCGTTTAAAAAAGGTATACGATCGTTTAGTAAAATCGGCACACTATACGATCGTTTAGAGAAGCTATCCAATCTATAGGAAATAGCATGCGATCGTTTAGGCGCGAGGTAGAAGATTGTTTAGGCGGAGAGTGCTATTGTATAGGCTCTCGAAACTTGAAAACACTTAAGCGATCGTTTTGCTTTCTACCAACGTGCACTCTGCAAATTCTCCTGGGCGATTGACGGGCGATTCAAAAATGAAAACTCTTTTCATTTTTATTTCATCGGTTACAATAACCAACTCATGTCCACTAACCCACGTCCAAACGTGATTTTTGGATTAGTTATCATATAATTAACCAATTAATTAATTAATAAATATAATCATATTATATTTTTATCCTATAGTTTGATATCACATATTTACTATAGTATTTTCTCCTCTACTTGATATAAATCATATTTATATCTAATTTCCTCCAAAATAATGTATCTCATACATTTAGCCAATTATATTATATATAATTAACTAGTCCAATTATATCATATATAATCGAACTTCTTCTTGTCAATTTGAACATTTCAAATTAACCCAAACACTGGTTTTCAACTTTATCCAAGCTACCCAGGGGACCTAATGAACCTGTGGCTCAAAGTTCCAACGATTTGTGAATAGCTTACTAAACTCTTTAGCCACAAGATCCACCATCCGTTAACTGTCAGGCATTCTACTAAAGACCAACAACTGAACTCTTCTTACCACAGATATATTTCTGTGTCCATCAGATATAACTAATCATGAGTACGATGACCCTTCACAAATGCTCGTAAGTACAGCTGGGCTAAATTACATCTCACTCCTTAAGTACTACTGATTCCTCTAATGAACAACACAACATAGTCCAACTATGTGTGGACACCTCTTGGGCCAAGAGAAGGTGTGTGGCGCCACATCATTCAAGCCCCATAATCCGCTCTTAAGGGAGCTATCTATCTACTTACCTCTGCCTCGTGGAAGGAGTAAATTCCATCTTGTGTAGCTGAGTTCCCAGCTCCCAAATCAGACGAATCCCCAAAATGGTAGGTTTGAATCGGCGACCTAGCCATTCGCACCCATAAAAATCAAAAGACCGCCCTCAATGGCAAGAGTTCCCAACTCACTCAGGATTGAGGTCATGTTACCTATGGTCATTCTAGTGAAGTGAAGTCTCTGTCATAAACGGTGTTATATAACGAGACGTTAATACTTCGTGGTCAGGTCTTATACAAACTCTTTGTATAGGACGCCCCCACTCGCATGTCTCCAACACGAATGATCAGGATCATATCATCTGTGACAAGTCACAAAACTTATGACCATTCTACAAAGCGGGCCGCATTTGTAGCGTTACCAGGATAAGGTTTCCCTCCTTTATCCATATACTACAGACCATTTTGGTTATCACTCAAGACAGATCCACTTATATGTTACCACATACATGCTTGAGTCACATATAGATAACCAGGGATTTTATGTTTATTGGTTTGTGGTAAAGCAAATAAAACAAGTTACCGAGCAAAAATACAATATGTGAAGTAAATATCATATATTAACAACACAAACGTTCGTACAAACTGTTTACAAACTACAGGACACGAGACTTTAGGGCATCAACCTCAACAATCTCCAACTTGTCCTAAAGCGAAGTAGGGTGTACAAAAACCTAGTACAAAACAATAAACTAGGGCATAAAAACCCAGTACAAGAAAATCTCCCACTTACCCTAGTCCAGCCGTGGACGATCCTGTAGACCCATACTCCGTAGGTGACCCTTAAACACTATAGCCATGAGAGCCTTCGTAAACGGGTCAGCAACATTAAAATGGCCTGGGTTAGACTGATCCGTCTCATCTCCTCAACCTCTTAAGGTGTCTTAGGCCATAGGTACTTAGACAAAGTGACTCCATGTCTGAACGGCATAGGCCCCTCCTGGAGTCCTGCATCGAGTACTTGAACAACATCTTGTCAATGTACGATGCCTGAGACAGTGCTAGCACTTTGCTCTTATGATCCCGAAAGATCTGTATACCTATAACAAACTGATATTCTCCCAAATCTTTCATTTGAAATTGGGTCGCTAGCCAGTTCTTAACTACAGTCAGTAGACCTACATCATTCCCAATGAGTAGGATATCGTCTACGTACAACAGTAAGAAGACTACTGAAGCGTTGATGACCTTTTTGTAAACACAAGGTTCATCAACGTTTTCATCCTAGTCAACATCTTCCATTGCCTTCTTATAAGACAACGGATCCTCACCATTGCCATCTGTTACCATAGCAAGAATTTCTGTGAAACCCAGATAGTAAACGGGTGGGTTCGCAATTCTCCCACTACGTCGAGGTTTCCTCAACTCTTGAGGTGGAACTGATCTACTAGATGAACTCCCATCAACAACTCTTGCTGATGTAGCAGGCTCTTCAAAAACTCTTGTTGAAGTTTCAGTAGTTTTATTAAAAAGCTCATGCAACACGACTTTGCTTCATGGACTGTTTTCCCTTATATGATCCTCCTCCAGGAAAGTAGCATTTGTTGAAACAAATACCCTATTTTCCGTCGGATCATAAAAATAACCCCTTCATGTACCTTTGAGGTAGCCTACAAAGAGGTATAACTTAGACCGTGGTTCCAACTTCTTAGGATTAGCCTCAAGCACATGTGCAGGGCAACCCCAAATGCGGAAGGGACGTAAACTAGCTTTATGCCCATTCCATATCTCCAGAGGTGTACTTGCAACGCTCTTGGAGGGAACACAGTTGAGTATGTATACACAATCTCCACTGCGAAACCCCAAAACGAGTCTGGTAAAGAAGCGTAACTCATCATCGAGCGAACCATGTCTAACAAGGTCCTATTTCTCCTGTCTCTTATACACATCTAGATGTGTATAAGAGACAGTGTCTAACAAGGTCCTATTTCTCCTTTCCGTTACACCATTCTTTGGAGGTGTACCCAACGCTGAGAGTTGGGAAACGATTCCATGTTCTATCAAATAGTCCTGGAATGCCGAGTCCAAAAACTCTCCATTTGATCTGATCGAAGTGTTTTAATCCGTCTATCTAATGCATTATCAACTTCAGCCTTGAACTCTTTGAACTTTTCAAAGGATTTAGACTTCCGTTGTATAAGATAAACATACCTGTACCTGGAGTAATCATCAGTGAAACAGATAAAATACTCATAGCCACCTCGAGCTCGCACATTCATAGAACCACAAAGGTCAGAATGTACTTTAAGAGGCTCCTTAGCTCTATAATGTTTTCCAGTAAAAGGTCGTTTAGTCATCTTACCCTTAAGGTAAGACTCGCACACTGGTAAAAAATTTTCTTCTAACTCACTTAGAAGTCCATTCTTCACCAACCTCTCAATCCTATTAAGATTGATGTGCCCTAAACGAAGATGCCAAAGTTGGGCATTTTCTTTTGGAGAAATTCGTCGACATTTTGATTGAGTTATGGTAGTTCTAAACAATTCAGTATTGTAGAGGGAATTAATGGCTAACGATCTTAGCATATATAAATTCGATTCCAGATTTGCTGTGCAAATAAAAACACCATCTTTATGAATAAACACTTTATTCACATTAAACGAGATAATATATTTACATTGCAATAAACACTTTACAGAAATAAGGTTCCTCTTTAGTTCTGGAACAATATATACATCATTTAAAACAAGAAACCTATTCTGTAAAGCTAACTAGAGTCCTCCCACTGCCACAGCTGAGATGACGTGCCCGGTGCCTACACGCATCGTCATCTCACCAGCCTTCAGCTGTCGCCAAGATCTAATCCCCTGAAAATAAGAACAAACATCGTTAGTGGCACCCGAATCAATTATCCAGGTAGAATCATCATTCTCCACTAAACAAGTTTCAAGCACAAGCAAATCACATTTACCTTTATCGGCCTTGACCTTAGCCTTGGTTGCTTTCTTCTCTTTCAGATATCGAGGATGATGCGTGTTGTTATATGATGAAATAATGGTAAGGAATGCCATGGTGGACAATGTGTTGTGCATGCAAGTATTCTCAGCAAGATCCAAGTATAAATCCTACTAAGTTGCCTGGTAAGCCCAGGGTCGAACTCAGGGACTAAAGATAATAGTATGCAATGGTAATTTTTAGATCACTTTGCAGTAACAAATAAATCAAGGGTTTGGTTGATGTGTTGTTTACAGTATAAAGTGTATGCGGCGAAGTTGAGAAAATAGTTAATATTACAAAAGATGCGATGAATATGCGGGGGAATGGGTTGAGAAGGGGTTTAGCTAACACTTGCTAGGATTGTGTTCATGTTATGTTATCATGCTACACACATACAACAACAAATCATCTCTCAATGCAAATGCTACGACTTCTAGTTTTAGAACGCATGCGATATATGCGATGTAGGACTTACATCTAAGCCCCTATTCTTGTCTATGCAATGATGAATAACACACACATATACAAGGCGACCGAATACTACCATAACCTATCTCTAGGGTGCATGCGATGCATGTTGGCAAACAGAGCTTATCTCTAAGTCCCTATCTTTTACTTATGCAGATCTAATCTTGCTTTCTCGAGTCTAGATTCTAACCAAGCTCTCTCAAGTCTTAGGTTCTTTCTTTAGACTCTCTCTCGAGTAGCTCTAAAGGGTGTTAGGTGCAACATAAGACAAGATGATTGCATGCAATGAAGATCCTAGGTCATGTTAGCTAAGTACTTTTCAACCCATTCGATAGTTTTAGCTACTCTTTCGTATTTTAAAGAGTGAACAGATGTAGAAAAGAAAGTTCTATTCTACATATATATAATTGATGTACAGAATGACAATGCGGAATAAGAATAAAGAGCCTGGTAGTAATTCTTGCTTCCCAAGGCTTTTACACTGTTCCTCTCTACTCTGCTCAAAAGATATTCTTGCTCTCGCAAGAGTCGACCCTCTCTCTATTTTTCCACGCTCCCAGGCACTCTCTCGAGCTTACCAAGATGATCTTCCAGCGTCTTTTCCCTTCTCTCGCTTCCGCCTTCTAAGTATAAAAAAAACTAAGAACAAGGTTAACTATCGTCTATATGGTGAACTCTAAAAACTGGGCGAACTCTTCCACTGAAGGTGGCTTGCGGTATTTATAGAGCATCAGGGTGAAAAGCTTTTTCTCTCTTATGATTGCACTGATGGGATGACATTAATTATCTGTCTGATGCGCCGAATAATTGTCACTGAAAAGTTGAGTGTACTTGCTACAATATGTCATTAATGGCTTGTCAACTTAATTCGTAATCGACCGTCATCAGCTTTTTGTCCCATCGTGATTTATTAAGCTTTCATCCAGATACGCCCACCTTGATGCGCCGGCTCTATGCGGCCACCTTTTTGAGTAGTTTTTTCGCAAGCGCAAATGATCGTATAGCCTTGCGGTCGCAACCTCTTAATGCGCTCGGACGATAAATTCTTCAGATCGCATTTTCGCTTTGCGTCAACGCATTTTCTTGCATAAAATACATAAGTTAGCTGTTTTAATGTGATGGACGTATGTGATTACAATGTTGTGAACTTAATGCTTTTGGATGCAATATTGTATATTTTTACCATCGTAATCCTACATTGTTTTATCCAAATCTCTTCTTAAAATATTTCTAAAGTTTAGGGACCGCAAGTTTAACCTTTAAAAAGACCTTACTAGATTCCAGGGCATCGCATGATTTATTTCATAAAAAAAAAAACTTCACTGGGGTATTTTCAAATGATTTTTATCCTTGTGTATTTTAGACATATATATATATATATATATATATATATATGACCTTGCGCTGATTCAAGTGCCTAGCCTTCATTTTGGCTCACCCCTACGTATGTCATGCGGACATCTAACTACGAGCAAGACACTCTTTCTCAATCTAAACTCATGCCCATTTGGAATCGGAGTTGTGATAAATTTATTTATGCGTTGATCACGATTCCTACCTTCGTTTTGGCTTGCCTCCACGAGTGTCATGCGGACATCCAACTACAAGTAGATTCCAATCGCAATGTTATGATGATTTGTTTTATATCCTAAAAATAGCAAGGTCGAAAAAGAACACCGCACCCCCAAATTAAAAATGCAGCAATGTCCTCATTGCTGAAAGATTGAAAGAAGTCATGTGATGCTCTTAGAAAGTTTCGTAAAACGTCAGTTTGAAAGAAAGCTAGCAGACCATTAACTTCTAGAAATATTTCATGAGTTGACTATCCTAAAATTAAGTTGACTCTAGTATATACGAAAAAAATAGAAGCATGCATTTCATCATTGAAATCATAATTGGCAAGGAGAAATAATGCGGTGACTTGCGAAATTAATCAATGTTAAATGATTGCGCTGACTAAAGAGGATGCGATGATAAGATTTTCAAAGTTAGAATGCGATGCGATAGAGCAAAATTTGGAAATAACGAAGTCAAGGAAAGATACAACCCCTAAATCTACACCAACACGCAGCGGAAGAAATCAAGATCCATAAGCATTCTAATTCATTAATTTTGGTTGAAATGAAACATGCTAAAAATAAAGTTTAATGGGTTTCATATACATACCTTGGCCGAACCAACGAAATCTCCATTTTCAGCTACAAAATCCTCTGAATCCTTGTGTAGATGATGACATGCAGAAATGCATGTCATCTTAGGCTTTTTACTTAGAATTATGAAGGCTGTTAAGCAGAATATGCGGCAATTATGTTAGGAATTCATGAGAAAATGAGCTTGCGTCATTCAGCATGATGAATCTCGGCTAACCCATTATTATGTATTATTATGCGTTCAATGTTCTATTTTTGTAGCTAATGCAGGAAGTGGACTCAAACGCAAAAACCGAACCACCGCATAGATGACGGCATGCAGAGAAAATCTCATCAAAAAGGCGAACGCATTCGATCAACGCATGAGTATTGTGGTAATCAGCCGCATGCGTCCATCGCATGGGAGTTGCGCTCGTCAAGCAATTGCGGTCATTGTGTAGAGTTGCGGTATTAAGCGAATGCAATCACTACATGATTGTGGCTATACAAAAACATAAACTAATGGGATCAACGCAAGGTTGGTGGAATGAACGCATCAACGCATATCTCGGAAAAATCAAAAGATGATGTTGACATTTTACCTACCACGCCGTTAGCAGCAGAGATTCAGAAAGGACTAAACGCGCCGCGAATGTCAGAATAAGAGTAGTCCATTAATGCGGTCGACGATCCAAGCTCTATATAAAGAAGGTGATGAGCAGAATTCCAACTGGTCTAGGGATTACCCCTATAACCCAGGGTTTTCCCTGCGATCAAGACAAATGCGTGAGAAGAAGCTTGAGAGTTCTTTACCTCCTTCCTCCATTCCGAGTGACGACCGGAGCCTTCGACCGAAGCTAGATCTCGAGAGAGTCAGCTCCTCTGCCCATCCATGGCACCACCGGCAGCCTTGACGCACATCCGCTGGAAGCAAGTCATTGCTTCCAGCCGGTCATTTCATTTTCTCTTCATTTCTTATATT
Organism: Benincasa hispida; assembly: GCF_009727055.1. NCBI lineage: Eukaryota > Viridiplantae > Streptophyta > Magnoliopsida > Cucurbitales > Cucurbitaceae > Benincasa > Benincasa hispida. The sequence continues at coordinate 4,219,729 of NC_052353.1, forward strand.
GTATTGCATACATTTTATGGTTAAGGAATTAATACATGATGTGTTCAATGCATTTCTGTGTTTCCTTCGACTCCATCTCCATCTTCTTTACTTAGCATCTTTAACTTTCATTGCATCACTTAGTGAGATTGCTAGAGTATCGCATACTTAGTCATGTAGATTAGGGAAATGAAGCATGTAACAAACCACCGAGAGGTGTGTGTTGCGTGAGTGTCCGAGAAAACCTTATTTGCTTAGTGTGAAGCTGTAGCAACGCCTGTCTATAGGTGGACGCAATGCTTGTCTATGAGTAAAGTCAGCAACAACTAACTGCTCGAGAGGGTAAGTGATTGGTCGCATCAAGCAATGTAAGTCATTGCTCACTAGAGATAGGAATAATCTTATGTCAGCAAAGTTCATGCAGTTACCTTGTCTATGAGCGCATCATTCATCATTTAGGCATACTTGAGAGAGTAGTCTAAAACCCAAATCTAAGACTCGATAGAGCGGATTTGAACGCATAGGCAAGAATGGGGAATTTAGAGATAAGCTTCATTTGCTTTCACACAGCGTATGCACCCTATGGATAGGATATTGCATGCGTCCAAGAAGTAGGATATGGTGGTATGCAGCTAGCACGCTCATGTGGCGAGAGCACGTGAGCGGGTTATGGAGTTTAGGCAGGCATAAGCTTCCTGGCAATATCGCAGATACACCGCATATGTCCTAGAGTTAGGCTTAAGTATGTGTAGCATGATCGTATGACTTGCGTTGACTAAGGTTGCCATTTTGGTCATTCTTAAGAGTTGCAATGAACTCATCTCCACATTTTATCATTTTCCCATTCATTTGTTTCATGTCATAAGTTGTCGTGTATCTACCTTTCTTTCATATTCTCATTACATTGTCTGTTAGCTAGGAGTGGGAGTAGTGTTAGCTTAGAAACCTCCCCATCATTCTTTTATTCAAACCGCCGCATGCACATTACCGTATACATTCAGCTACAAGTCCCTATGTTTGACCTCGGATCACCCGAGAAACTTGCGTTCTCATTACACTTGGCGTGAGCGCGAGAAAACTTATGACAAGATGCATGATCATCGCATACATTCATTAATGCATAGTCATTCCAACGCATGACAATCAACGCATATTTCAAGAACATACATCGCATATTGTGTCCACGAAATTTTAGTTGTTGAGTAATTAACATCTAATTTCCCGTCACCAAGTTTTTGTCACCCTCAAACTTAAAATCATGCTTGTCCTCAAGCATGCGTTATACTTGAGAAATTCTAACTCACCTTCCGGCTTTCCTTTGCGATGACCAGCTTCTTAGAATATAATTACGTCATACCTCTAACCATCGCCACAATGCTCCCATTCACTTTGGCTGCTTCTTCAAAAAGATCTTTTCTAAGTTTTGATCCGGGAAGCCTTTGCTCAAAAATTTTTTATTCATTCACCGCAACTTTGCATTTAGCTTTTGAGAATGCGTTCGTTCAAAACACTTAAAAAATTTTGCGATTACTTATTCAAATGCGCTGTTGAACCTGGTCACCTTCGTTTTGGCTTACCCCCACGTGTGTCATATAGGCATCCAACTTCGGTTGCGTCCCATATTCAACTCAACTCTTGTCTTACTTTATTTGGCTTGCGCCGGATAGAGGAGTTACGCTTATGCGTTGATCCTTGAGACTTACCTTCGTTTTGGCTTGCCCCCACGTGTGTCATGTGGACATCCAACTACGGATGAGTGCCTTTCACAACTTAACTCTTATCAACATAGGTTTCCTCATTGCGTTGACAGTGGAGTTATTATTCTAAAAAATTCCCCCCATTTTTTTTCATTCTTTTTTCAAGTGATTGTAATTCAATGAACGCAATTCTCCGAGACCGCTGCCACCCCCAAACTTAGAGGTTGGCAGCGTTCTCACCATAAAGCTAAAAGCAAAATCAACAGGAATGCAGTAATAAATATTTAAGCAAAGGTTTGCACAAAACAAAACTTAAGACTTTTCAAAATTTGAAGAAGCTAGTAAAAGTAAGGAGCGCCTTGCGATGATTAATTAGAAGATGCGGTGAATTATACCTACCATCATAGAAACATCGCAAAGAAACAAAATCGGGAAAGAAAGAATTTCAAAAGGATAAGGCATACAAGATAACAAGAAAAGAACCTTAGACGGAACAATGCATGCGATTATGCGTTGGAATCCACACAATCGAAGCCATGTGTTGAAGGATGAAAGGAATTCTTCCGTTGTACTGCACACCAAGGAGACTTATTGTTGCACCTACAAAGAGCAAACACACCATAACTAAGAAAGCAGCCATATATCCAAAATAACAATAAAAATAAAAATAACCTAAATTAAGAAAGCAAGTTAAAGATAGAGTAGAAGACGTCCCTGGAAAATAGGAGTGTTGTCACCGCAAGGAGTCTTCTATGCAAGAGATTAATCTCAACTGCTTGGGTCAAGTTGCCCTGACCATTGGAACTTTCGGCAATTGTTGGGCTCATGTTGGCCACCATGTGTTTAGAACTGCCTTCAGCTCTTGCGACTTATTGCCCTTCTACCTTGGGGTCAACATTGGCTTTTGGCGCATCACCTACACTTCAATATTGTTTGCAACCTGGTCGCACAAGTTGCAATACTCCCAAGATAAAAAGGTTGCCTGAAGAGACACAAAACTCAACAAACAATTAGTTGCCAAGTCCACGACAACGACGTCGAAAACTCGGTGACGGGAAATTAGATGTCATTTACTCGACAACTAAAATTTTGTGGACACAATATGCAATGCATGTTCTTGAAGTATACATTGATTGTCATGCGTTGGAATGACTATGCGTTAATGAATGTATGCGATGACCATGCGTCCTGTCACAAGTTTTCTTGCGCTCACACCAAGTGTAATGAGAACGCAAGTTTCTCGGGTGATTCGAGGTCGAACACAGGGACTTGTAGCTGGATGTATGCGGTAATGTACATGCGGCAATTTGAATAAAAGAATGATGGGGAGGTTTCTAAGCTAACACTACTCCTACTCCTAGCTAACAGACAACGCAATGAGAATATGAAAGAGAGGTAGATATACGACAACTCATGACATGAAACAAATGAATGGGAAAATAGATAAAATGTGGAGATGATTTCATTACAACCCTTAAGAGTGACCGCAAGGGCAACCTTAGTCAACACAAGTCATGCGATCATGCTACACACACTTGAGCCTAACTTTAGGACGTATGGGGTGTATCTGCGATACCAAGAAGCCTATGCCTGTCTAAACCTCCATAACCTGCTCACGTGCTCTCGCCGCATACCACCGTATCCTACTTCCTAGATGCATGCAATATCCTATCCGTAGGGTGCATACACTGTGTGAAAGCAAATGAAGCTTATCTCTAAGTTCCCCATTCTTGCTTATACATTCCAATCCGCTGTCTCGAGTCTTAGATTTGGGTTTTAAACTACTATCTCAAGTATTCCTAAATGATGAATAATGCGCTCATAGACAAGGTAACTGCATGAACTTTGCTGACATAAGATTATTCCTATCTCTAGTGAGCAATGACTTACATTGCTTGATGCGACCAACCACTTACCCTCTCGAGCAGTTAGTTGTTGCTGACTTTACTCATAGACAAGCATTGCGTCCACCTATAGACAGGCGTTACTACAGCTTCACACTAAGCAAATAAGGTTTTCTCGGACACTCACGCAACACACACCTCTCGGTGGTTTGTTACATGCTTCATTTCCCTAATCTACATGACTAAGTATGCGATACTCTAGCAATCTCACTAAGTGATGCAATGAAAGTTAAAGATGCTAAGTAAAGAAGATGAAGATGGAGTCGAAGGAAACACAGAAATGCATTGAACACATCATGTATTAATTCCTTAACCATAAAATGTATGCGATACAATATAAGAAATGAAGAGAAAATGAAATGACCGGCTGGAAGCAATGACTTGCTTCCAGCGGATGTGCGTCAAGGCTGCCGGTGGTGCCATGGATGGGCGAAGGGGCTAAATCTCTTGAGATCTAGTTCCGATCGTCACTCGGAATGGAGGAAGGAGGTGAAGAACTCTCAAGCTTCTTCTCACGCATTTGTCTGGATCGCAGGGATAACCCTGGGTTGTAGGGGTAATCCCCAGACCAGTTGGAATTCTGCTCATCGGCTTCTTTATATAGAGCTTGGATCACCGACAACATTAATGGACTGCTCTAATTCTGACATTCGCTGCGCGTTTAGTCCTTTCTGAATCTCTGCTGCTAACGGCGTGGTAGGTGAAATATCAACATCATCTTTTGATTTTCCCGAGATATGCGTTGATGCGTTCATTCCACCAACCTTGCATTGATCTCATTAGTATGTGTCATCATGTAGCCGCAATCATGCAGTGATCGTATTCACTTAATACTGCAACTCTACACGATGACAACAATCACTTGACGAGCGCAACTCCCATGCGATGGACGCATGCGGCTGATTACCACAACACCCATGCGTTAATTGAACGCGTTCGCATTTGCGATAGAGAGTTTCTCCGCATGCGGTCGTCTATGTGGTGGTCTGATTTTCGCGTTTGCATCCACTTCCTGCGTTAGCTACAAAAATAGAACATTGAACGCATAATAACGCATAATAATGAGTTAGCCGAGATTCATCATGCTGAACGACGCAAGCACATTTTCTCATGAATTTCTAACATAATTGCCGCATATTCTGCTTAACAACCTTCATAATTCTAAGTAAAAGGTCTAAGATGACATGCATTTCTGCATGTCATAGGTAGACCACCACAAGATCTTCCCTACTATCCTCTTGGTGCTCTAAATTGAGTTGTGGGACTCAAAATAAGCTGGAATCAAAGATAATAGGGAGAAAACTCAATGAACAAAATCCATTGAAGAACACCTTCTTCATCCGAAATTTTCAGCAAAAATTCAATCGGTTCTTCTTTCTTTCTTCACTCTAATGTCTTCAATATATTGTAGACTATCATGCAAAGAGATGTGTTACATGGGATGCAACTCATGCTTGGAGTAAAGCAAAGGAGTAGGTGGTGGATTCTTTGTGAGCAAGTTGAAAAAGACTTGAAAAACCCATTTTTAAAGTTTTGTGTAATTTTCAATTTCCAAAAATCCATTTTGATTTTAAAATCATATTTTATTTCTAAAATCAAAATTTATTAATTTTACAAATTAATTTCTAATAAAATTAATAAATAATTATTTAAACAATTAAAATAATTCTAATTAATTTAATATCTAATATTAAATTAATTTTTACACAAATTCATCTTCATATATTTAAATCATATTTAAATATATTTTCTCCAATTCCGTTTGATTCTAATTTGAACGTTTCAAAATAACTTATCACACTACTCTAGAGCTAATCCATTTTCGAGCTAATAGGGGGACCTCATGGACCTACAGATCATGGGCTCCAACGATTCGAGATTAATCGGTTAAACTTATTAGACCGATTTAACCCCCATTCGTTAACTAATGGGTCACTCCACTAAAGCCCATAGTTGAACTCCCCTCACTGTAGATATATTATGTCCACTTGATATAACCATGATTAGTAAGTTAACCCTTCATAGGTTGTTCGTAATAACGGCTGGGTCAAATATTTGTTTTACCCTCGAAATTACCTCTTGTTCCTTAAGTCCCCACGGATCCCCTAATGAATAATTGTTTTGTGATTCAATCACAAAATCGAGTCCCTCTCATGCCAAATGAGAGGGCGGGATCCTTTGTTCAAGCCCTAGAATCAGCACTTAAGAGAACAACCTCTCTACTATTCCTAAAGCGGGTAGGAGTGAATTTCCTCTTGCACCCTATGTCCCCAGCTATCTATCCAGTCTTACCCTTGAAATGGCAGTCATATTGGGCCGGCGCTGTTGAGCCAACCCTCACCTATACAAATCTAAGGGCAATCCCAGATAAACAAGAGTTCATAGTTGGCTCAAGGTTAAGATCAAGTTACCTAGGTCATCGCTTTGAAATAGTTAGTCTTAAATAGTAAACAACATTATAAAGTAAGAGTGACTCATTTCGTGGTCCGATCTTGTACAAACTCTTTTGCACAAAGACACGCCCACTCCTCATGTCCAACATGAACGAATTAGGATCACTTCATTTGTAGCATTTTACAACTCTTTGTAACAACTACAGAGCAGGTCGTATCCAATAGTGTTACTAGAATAAGGTACCCAACCTTATCTATGTACTATAGATCATTTTGACTATTTACTCGTACCTAACCTACCTATGTCTCCACATAAAGTTCAAGTACTCATCCAATAGTCAAGGGACTTTTAGGTTTATTGGATTTCTATTCAAGCAATAGATCTATTTAATAACACCTTTATTGAATTTTCAAAATAAGCTCCATTGTTTACATACCACGAGTTTTAGGACATAAAACCCAACACAAACAACATTAATTAATGGCATGCTAAGAATAACAAAAACACAAGGGAAAAAGTGTCATACCAGTTGAAGACGTTCTTCACACTTCGACACTTCAAGCAGCGAAATCCTCCAAGCGATCTACCAACGCCCAACAGAAACGTCAACAACAGTAGCACGAACAATCACAAACTCACGACAGCAACGGGGACGACACCACCACTAAAGATCCCCGGGTATTCTCGGGGTGAAAACTCAAAGGGTGGGCTTTGGTGAATTTGGTAGAGGAAGGAGGAAACACAAATCGTGTAGGTGATAAGCAAGTGGGAGGGAAAAAGCTGCTATCCCATAGCAGAAATGCTTATCATTTAGGAGGAGCTACACGATCGTGTAGGATTTACTGAACAATCGTTTAGAAAAAGGTATACGATCGTTTAGTAAAATCGGCACACTATACGATTGTTTAGAGAAGCTATCCGATCATGTAGGAAATAGCGTGCGATCGTTTAGGCGCGAAGTAGACGATCGTTTAGGCGGAGAGTGCTATCGTATAGGCTCTCGAAACTTGAAAACAATTAAGCGATCGTTTTGCTTTCTACCAATGCACGCTCTGCGAATTCTCTTGGGCGATTGACGGGCGATTAAAAAATGAAAACTCTTTTCATTTTTATTTCATCGTTTACAATAACCGACTCATGCCCACTAACCCACGTTCAAACGCGATTTTTGGATTAATTATCATATAATTAACCAATTAATTAATTAATTAATATAATCATATTATATTTCTATCCTATAGTTTGATATCACATATCTACTATAGTATTTTCTCCTCTACTTGATATAAATCATATTTATATCTAATTTCCTCCAAAATAATGTATCTCATATATTTAGCCAATTATATCATATATAATTAACCAGTCCAATTATATCCTATATAATAGAAATTGGGCTTTTCAATTTGAACATTTCAAATTAACCCAAACACTAGTTCTCAACTTTATCCAAGCTACCCAGGGGACCTAATGAACCTGTGGCTAAAAGCTCCAACGATCCGTGAATAGCTGACTAAACTCTTTAGCCACGAGATCCACCATCCGCTAACTGTCAGGCATTCTACTAAAGACCAACAATTGAACTCTTCTAACCACAGATATATTTCTGTGTCCATCAAATATAACCAATCATAAGTACGATGACCCTTCACAGATGCTCGTAAGTACAGCTGAGCCAAATTACCATTATGTTCCAATAGTTACATCTCACTCCTTAAGTACCACTGATTCCTTTAATGAACAATACAACATAGTCCAACTATGTGTGAACACCTCTCGAGCAAGAGAAGGTGTGTGGCGCCATATCATTCAAGCCCCAGAATCTGCCCTTAAGGGAGCTATCTATCTACTTACCCTTGCCTCGGGGAAGGAGTGAATTCCATCTTGCGTAGCTGAGTTCCCAGCTCCCAAATCAGACGAATCCCCAAAATGGTAGGTTTGAATCGGTGACCTGGCCACTCACACCCATACAAATCAAAAGACCGCCCTCGATGGCAGGAGCTCCTAACTCACTCAGGATTGAGGTCATATTACCTATGGTCATCCTAGTGAAGTGAAGTCTCTGTCATGAACGGTGTTATATAACAAGACATTAACACTTCGTGGTCAGGTCTTATACAAACTCTTTGTATAGGACGCCACCGCATGCATGTCCCCAACACGAATGATCAGGATCAGACCATCTGTGACAAGTCATAAAATTTGTGACCATTCCATAAAGCGGGCCGCATTCGTAGCATTATCAAGATAAGGTTTCCCTTCTATATCCATATACTACAGACCATTTTGATTATCACTCAAGACATGATCCACTTGTATGTCACCATATACATGCTTGAGTCACATACAGATAACTAGGGATTTTATGTTTATTGGTTTGTGGTAAAGAAAATAAAACAAGTAACCGAGCAAAAATACAAGATGTAAAGTAAATGTTATATATTAATAACACAAGCGTTCATACAAACTGTTTACAAACTATAAGACACGAGACTTTAGGGCATCAACCCCAACAAGTCTCAGAGTTCAAAAGCCTTATTGAGAAAATTGGCGACGAGAATGAGGCTTTTATGCTATTAAACTTTCTACTCGAAGCCTATAAGAAAGTGAAGAATGCTTTGAAATATGGTAGAGAATTAGTTACCATTGATGCCATCATTTCAACATTAAGAACTAGAAAGTTAGAGCTTCAGTCAGTCAAGAAGGAGCAGCCTAGTACAGAGGAGTTGTTTAAGCAGAACCAGTCTTAGGGGAATAAAACCAGTCAGGTGAAGAGCACAAACCTAAGACCAAGCTAAGATGCAACTACTGCAAGAAGGAAGGTCACTTGGTGAGAGATTGCTACAGTCTAAAAAGAAAAAAACCAAGAAAAAGAGAAGGATCAGAAGGGAAAACAACCAGAAACTTTAGTGGTTGAAGGTTTCTACTTTTATTCTAATGCCTTAGCCTCCACCAGAAATCAAACCAACTAAATTAGTCCTCTTGGAAAGCATGATTGGGTACTTGACTCCGGTGTACCTATCACATGACACCTTTCAAACCTTGGTTTAATACTTAAAGGAAATAGATGGAGAATCTGTGTACATGGGAAACAATGAAACCTACAAGATAAAAGGGGTTGGTTCAGTATCTTGGAAGCTAAAGGATGAATCAATCAAGCTTCTACGAAATGTGAGACATGTACCTTTGCTCAAGATAAACTTGATATCTCTGGGCATGTTGGACTCCATTGGGTGCAAATGTAGAGGAAAAGGTGGAGTTCTTGAGGTGATCACTGATTCCAAAGTTGTGTTGGTTGGTGAGAAGATCAATGACCTTTACATTGTGAGAGAAGTTGAGATAATGACAAGTGCCTACACAACTTCAACAACAAGCCTGACTTATGGCACAAAAGACTATCTCATATTAGTGAAAAGGGAATGCAAACACTGTCCAAGCAAGGAATTCTGCCCAAAGGTATCAGTGATCACCTTTCCTTTTATGAACACTGCATTTTAGATAAAGCAACCAGGCAAAGTTTTACAAAATCTCAACACACCAACAAAGGAGCATTGGACTATGTCCATTCTGACCTATGGGGACCATTTCCTACACCAAGCCTTAGTGGCTCAAGATATTTTCTAACCTTTATAGATTATTTTTCTAGGAAGAGCTGGATATAGTTTCTTAAAACTAAGGACCAAGTTTTTAGGAATTTTAAAGAATGAAAAGCTATGATAGAAAATCAATAAAAATTAAAATACTTTAGAACCGATAATGGGCTTGAGTTTTGCAATGAATACTTTGATAAATTTTGTAGTGAGAATGGTAGACATAGAACAGTGAGGTATACACCTCAACAAAATGGGGCTGCTGAGAGGTTAAATAGAACCATAATGGAAAGGGTTAGGTGTTTTCTCTCTTATGCTATATTAGGGAAAAATTATTGGGCAGAAGCTGCAGCCTATATAGTGTATACCTTGAATAGGTTCCCTTACACATCTTTAAAATTGCTTACCCTGAGGAAAAGTGAACTAATCTTCCTCCTAACCTAGATAACCTCAAGATCTTTGGATGTGTAGGTTTTGTACACAAAAATAAGGGAAAGTTAAAGGCCAAAGCAGTCAAGTTCATGCTTGTAGGCTTTACAGAGGGTGTCAAGGGTTTTAAAATGTGGCATCCGGCTGAGAGGAAGTTCATAGTGAGCAAAGACATCACCTTTAGGGAAGAGGAAATGTTTATGCACAAGGAGAAAAAGGTTGAGGATGAAGGATCCAACACATGAATTGAGGTGAGTTACCAACTGTATAGCCAATTGAGTCTAGCCAACCTAGTGACACAAGAGAAACTGAGGAAGATGTAAGGGAACATGAGGAGACAACATGTGAGCAACCGGATTTAAGCCAGTATGTCTTAGCTAGGGATAGACAAAGGAGAACTATCACACCTCCAGTTAGATACATTGAAATGAATTATATGAATTTGGTTTTAAATATTGTGGTAGCTCCTACTAACTAAGAACCAACTACCTTTGAGGAAGCAACAAGTTGTGCTAATGCAAGAGATTGGATTGAAGCAATGAATGAGGCGATGCATTCACTAAAAGTGAATGACACTTTGTCTTTAGTTCCTCTACCAAAAGGTTACAAACTTGTTGCCTCTGAATGGATTTTCAAACTTAAGAAGGAGTATCCTGTGATCCAAAGCCTAGGTATAAAGCTAGATTGGTTGCAAAGGGATTCACTCAAAGGGAAGGAATAAACTATTATGAGATTTTCTCCCTATGTTGTAAAACAGACTTCCATAAGATTTCTTCTATCCTTAATTGCTCAAAATAATCTTGAATTATATCAACTAGATGTCAAAACTGCTTTTCTTCATGGACATCTAGAGAAGACAATCTATATGATGCAACCTAAAGGATTTGAAGTTAAAGGAAAATAAAATCTCTTTTGATTACTTAACAAATCTATATGGGTTAAAAAAATCACCTAAGTACTGGTATAAGAGATTCAATGATTGTATTTCTAGCATTGGGTTCAAAAGAAGTTCATTTGACATATGTGTTTATGTAAATACAGGTTCTTACAAGGACAAAGTTTGCCTACTCATATATGTAGATGACATGTTGCTGGCAGGTAGGTCCAAAGGAGATCTAATCCATGTTAAAAACCTCTTAAAAAGAGAATTTGATATGAAGGACTTAGGAAAAGCAAGCAAGGTCCTAGGAATAGAGATCCATAGGAACAAGGATAAGTCTATTCTAAGCATCAATCAGTCCTCTTACTGTGAGAAGATCCTTAAAAGATTCAACATGAATGATGCTAAACATGTGAGTTTACATATTGCTCAGCACTTTAAGCTTTCCTCAGCTAACTCTTCTAGGGATTCTAACCAAGAACATAAAAAACAGATGGTTGTCATACATTATATTTAAGTAGTCGGAAGCCTAATGTATTTAATGATTTCTACCATACCTAATCTCTCATATTCAGCTAGCTTAATTAGTAGATATGTATCTAATCCTGGTAAGAGACACTGGGAGGCTACTAAATGGATCCTAAGGTACTTGGTTTGGTCTAAAATCTGAAAGTTAGTCTACCAAAGGTCAGCTGAACCAAACCTAGAGCTTTATGGATATGTGGATGCTGACTATGCAGGTGATTTGGACAAAATGAGGTCCTTAACAGGTTACTTTTTCCTTTTTTGTCTTAAGCTAATCAGGTGGAAAGCATCACTACAGCCTATAGTAGTCTTATCTACAACAGAAGTTGAATATATGGCTTTAACAGAAGCAATCAAAAGGCATTATGGCTCAAGGGATTGCTGAAATACTTTGGAGTAGATCAAACAGTAGTTAAACTCTACTGTGACAACCAAAGTGCTATCCATTTGTCCCGAAATTCACAATTCCACACTAGAACTAAGCACATTGATACCAAGTATAATTTCATTAGAGATAAAATTGAGACAGGGGAGATAGAAATTTTAAAGGTTCATACTTCTGATAATGCAGCTAACATGTTAACAAAACCTGTTTCAAAGCTTAAATTGTTTAAATATTTAGAACAGGTTGACTTTGAGCTTCTAGACACAGGGTAGAAAACCGGTCAAAATCAGGAAGATCAGAAGATTGCAAGGCGTTAGAGTCAAGGTGGAATTTTTGAAGAAGCTTTGACTCAAATACCTCAATTTTTTGTTTGTTTATAACTAACTTTGTAAATGGTCAACTTGTATACTCTATAAACACCATTGATTTTAAATTCAAATCAGAGAGTTATCATCATTTTCTTAGTTTTCTGTAAACAAAAAAAAAAAAAAAAAACTTTGTACGCAATCTTCATCAATGAAAGAAATCAGATCTTCCTGTGGACGTAGGCAATCTTGCCGAACCACGTAAACACTGTGTCTCCATCTTCTTCCTTTATCTTTTTTGTTCATTTGAGTGTTTCTTTACTGCAAATTCCATTCAATTATCTTTCAAATCGCATCGAGTAATCTGAATATTGAGTCAATCGTGCATCGATTCTTCGCTATCGAGTAGCTTCGAGTACATCGTTTTCACCTCTGAGTCACACCGAGTATCGTTCAAGAATCATCGAGTATGATCGAGTATTAATTATGTTGTCATCAAGTTCCATCGAGGATTTAACAAAGACTTGTCAGACAAATAAGGGAATTCTCATCAAGGATCGAGTAGGAAGTAGTCAAGCATCGAGTTCCGAGTATCGAGGATTTGGTAGAATATTTCTATGTCATTTCTTCATCTCTCAAGCTTTGATCTTAAGTATTTGGGCCTTGTGAAGAGTCGTCAACCTAACAGTAGCCTTTAAGAAACAAATCCCTCCCCCAAAATATGTTTCTCCAAGTGAGGGAAGGATTGGCACCCAACTCCACATTTAAAAAGTTACCACTTCGAAAATAACGATCCTTTAAAATTCTAGACAATAAACTATCAGGGTTTTTCACAATATTCTAGTTATCCTTAGCCAACATAGCTTGGTTAAAAGCACTAAAATCTTTGAATCCATTCCGCCTTCTTGTTTGTTCTTATAAAGATGGTGCCAGCTTCTCCATTGGATTTTCTTCTTTTCTTCAGACGAACCCCACCAAAATTGGCTACACATAGCATTTAGCTCCTTGCACAGACTCATTGGAAGCTTGAAACAACTCATATAATAGCTAGGTATGGCTTGGACCACAACTTTGATCAATACTTGTTTTCCACCCGCCGAGAACATTTTACTTTTCTATTTTTGGACTGCCCTCTACACCCTATTCTTGACAACATTGAAAACTTGGCTATTGGTAATTGTTCTCGTAATTTTGGAATTATCATATTGGGGTTGATAGAGTGTGTTGTAAATTTTAGAATTGTTCAATATGAATAATAGATTAATATATATGAACTGCGAGTGGATATATTGTGTTGATATAGACCTCAAATGTGGAACTTTTATTTAATGGATGAAATTTTGTCTGGTTGGAACACAAGAAATAAGATTATGAAATTATTTAATTTAAAAAAAAAGGCAAACATTATATTAAAAGCATGTCAAGAATTAAATAACCAATAATTATATCGTATCAAGAAACTAAAGCCAAAAAGTTCAAAGAAAAAGGAAAATTGGACTATATAGAAAGATCTGTTTTGGAGCTTTGGCAAAATCTAATTTCAGTCAAAATTTTGGCAAAACATGTGCCCCACACATGCCTCATTTTATCCATATTCTCAATTTGTCCTTGGTGAGTTCTAGTAATTAACTAATGTACATTTACACATACCTATAATAGTAACGTGAACTTATGAGATTTAACTAATCTACATTTACACATACGGTGTAATTGTAATGTGACATTATGATTTAGCAAAACAGTTGGAATGCACATGCACAAACTTTTTTCATATTTCAAGTCTATCTTCATTGAGTTTTGGGATAAATTTTTACACATCCAGTATAATTGTAATATTGGTATCGGATTTTAACAAACCTGATGTATAATAAAGATGATACCTCATTTGAACAAAAGATTTTCCCGCATTTAAATGAAAGATTCTTCCTAATTTTTCTACTCAAATATCTCTTTCAATCAATCTTTTGTTATTGGACTCCGTTTTTCCCATCTATAATTTGTTATCTTATTCTGTTTTGTTATTGGACTCCGTTTTTCCAATCTATACTTTGTTATCCTATTCTATTTTATCCTATTATTTTTCGAAATCTTTTTATTTATATTGTTATCACGTTTTCTTCCATCGTCTTTTTTACTTTTCATACACTTGATTGTTTATAATATTTTTGTTTACCCAATTTATACTTTTTAAAAGTTTATTTAATAATCTAATGATATATCTTTTTTTATATAAATCCTAGTTATATGCTTATTAAAATGTTATATTAATATTGTTTTACGGTGCTTTATATATAAAAAATGATATATTGTACACCTTTTAAAATTAATCTAGTAATAAATCTATGTGAAACGGATATTTGAAGCCTTGTACCATCTTATTAATGAGTATATTTTGCATCTGGACCTCAAATCTCCATTGGAGGAGTGGCTATTGAATGGAAAAAGTAAGTCTGACCTATTTCTTTTTGGTATTTTTATGTTTCTGATTATTTTAGCTTGTTTTTATAAAAGGTTCATATCGATGTTGAGTTTTGATGTTAGAATTTGAGGGCTAAATTAGTGATTATTAATTTGGGTTGTATTACGTCGAAAAAGGTCGATGCGATTTGGATTAGGAATGAAAGAATGAAAGTCTCAATTTTTTTCTTTTTTTATTGTAGATTGATTTTTGCGTTTTTTGAGTGAATCGATTTATGGAGGTTTTGGTTGGTAGCGTATTTTACATCTAATCCAATTAGGGTTATTGAATGATGTGTTAGTTAGAGTCAATATGTATAGAAGAGTCAGTATAAGTATACTGAATTTAGGGTCGCAACTTTAGATTTTAGGGTAACGATTTTTAAATACAACGTAACTCACCCATAACTGAAATATATTACTTTTCTTGAGATCATAGATTCGAATTTTTATACCCGTTGCTATAATAACTCTGATAAAAGAAAAAACAACGTTAGAAGACTTTTCAAACAAACTTTAGGCCGCCTAAGGAGCTTGTTTTCCACATTGAGAAAAATAAGCCTAATCACACTTTTGCTTCATTAATTAATAATATTTACCAACTTTCATTCCCTTTGAAAATAATTTCTTTTGGAATTTATCAAACAGCAGCCCCAATTTGCTTTCATTCCCATTACAGAAAAACAGGAAACAAATTGACTTAAGAAAATACTACATATATTTGCTCTCCCTCTTTATTTTTCCTTTCACATTATTACAAATTACTAATTATCCTTGGTTCAAAGTTTAATTTTCTTTAACATGTAGTAATAGGAGTTCCAACATTTGATTCCTCTATTGATGATGTAATGCTCTAATTTATTGTACTTTGTTCAAATTGAAAAATCAAACATCTTAACTAAATTTATTATTGAATTTTAAATGTTGAATTTTGTCAATCGACTAACATGAACATAACTTAATGTTTAAGATCCTTCTCCTTTTTTATTTTGAGATATGAGATTTCAATTCACGATAATAATAATAATTTTATTGACTTTTATGCTTTTCTTACTTTTTAAACTTAAATTACTAATTCTAGAGTAAGATAAATTAAAAATTAAAGTTACCCTTATCCATTAAAGTATAAAGTAAGCTTTATGTTCGTTTCCCACTTTAGTGGCCATTAGATTAGTTCCCTTTTCATATATGCCGACTTTTCATATTTCCTCTCCCTATTGATGTAGATAATAAAATTAAAAAAAAAAAAAAAATTGGAGAACTACACCTATTTTTCTGTAATTCATTCTATTTTTTAATTATAATTTATCACATGGTAAATTCTTCTTTTCTCTTCTTCTTAAATTATTTTTTTATATTATACAGTTAGTGAAAGTTGTAAAAAAGATAGATATAACTCACAAGATACACAAAATATTTACTCAAAATGAAATTAAAGAATAAAGGATATATATACCCATCAAAATGAATTCAAAATAAGTAAAGCAAAAGTAATTATGAAGTAGTAGAAAATAATTGTGATTTCTTTTCATTTTTTCCCCTTCAAATTGGTCTATTCCTTTGACCTTTACAAAGAATTCAAAACAATGTAATATGAATGGAATTTCAAGTCTAATAATTAAGTAACATAATCATTTCATTAAATGGTGTGAGAAGTTGAGGCCTCGTTTAATAACTATTTGGTCTTTTGTTTTTGTTTTTTTAAATCTATTTCATCCACATTTCTTACAATAATTTGTATCTTTCTTAAGTGCAATGGTTGGGTTTTTAGCCAAATTCTAAAAGTAAAAATAAGTTTTTGAAAGCTACTTTTTTTTAGTTTCAAAATTTGGCTTGGTTTTTTAAACCATTGGTGAAAAGTAAATAGCAAAAAGAAGAACTTTGGAAATGGAAGTAGTGCCCATAAGTTTTATTTTTAAAAATAAAATGATTATTAAACGGAGCCTGAATTTTTCTCTGAGTTAAGATTTAAATTAGGTTTTTGTTTTTTAAATCATATTCAGTATCTCTTGAAAACGAAAAAGTATGAAATATTGAAGAAAGTACAAATGTTATAAGAGAAAATTCTCCCAAAAAAAAAAGTGATATGAAAAAAAAAATAGTTTAAATACTAATTTGGTCCATTCAATTTGATATGTATTTCTAAAATATTTGTTTTCATTTATGTCGATTTTTGTTTTAAAACATTTTTTAAATGAACAAAATTTTGCTCATGTAATCATGTTAGCTTCTGTACGTTAAAAAAAAATACTCAAAATTTTAACGTAAACTCTTAAATATAAGTTTATAGTTACCTTTTATGAATTTTAATGAACGAAGTACCATGTTGTCGTTTGTAAAATGGTTTAAATTTTAAAGGTACATTCTAGAAACCAAATTCTAAAGCAAAATGACCAAATTGTATTTAAGTTTAAGAAAATAAGGGTAATTACAATTTGTAGTACTTTTAGAACTAATAATTAATTATATAGCAATATTATTAAAGAGTTGTAAATATAACAAAATCTTATTGATAGACTCTTTTGCTGATAGACTCCTATTAGAGATAAGGTCTATTGCTAGTAGACTATGAGACTTGGATCTAAATTTTGCTATATTTGCAAAAAAAAAAAAAATTGTTGTGTTATATCTTTAAATACTTTAGGTCTAATTGCTATATTTGTAATTGTCTAAAAAAAAAACAAGTATGAAGAAGATTTCAACCATATGATGAATATATCTGCCATTAATATGCACCTTTTAATTTTTTTTAATTGAAACCAAAGATTTGGATCCCAAATTCATAGTTCATTTAGCTCCTAATTATTATTCAGACACATTTCACTGTTTAATTTTCTACTATTGTTGTGGAGACATATCTTATCACCAAATTTCCATCATAATATTGAAATTTGAAATGAAATAAAAGTTTGGACATCATGTAGATTTTTCTCCATGGGTCTATGGAGTATTTCAAATCCAATCAACAGAGAAAGTAGCTAAATTTGGCTTGAAAGCTTAATTTCTCAAGGGAAGAAAAAGAGGAGAAAATTCATGCTATCAAATCATCATAAACCTTTTGATGAAATTTGAAGGAACCCACCAACCCATTTTCCATTTTTTTGAAAAAAAAAAAGGGAAAAAAAAAAACTTTTTTGAAGTCTAAAGAAATTGTGTGAACTGACTAATGACTCAATTTTAATTTATTTCACTTGTTAACCATTGGATATAAACCATGTTTGATATTTGCAAACAAGTCATCACCTAAGCTTTTTCTTTGTCAATATTAAAACAAATAATTTAGTAGAAGGATAATTCTTCCAAAGAAAAAAAAAAACAATATAAGTAAAAAAGTAGGAAAATTAGTCATCTCTAGTTATATGATTTCTTTTTTGAAAATTTATCAATAAAATCTGCCTATAGATTTGATCTACAATAAGTTATATATATTTTTGTTATTTTCTTTTGTAAAAGTTTTAACTTTCTATTACAATTTAAAAAAAGAAAAAAGAAAAAAGAAAAAATGTACTATTTTGGCTCGTCTATTTTTCATTTACTTTTTTTAGTTTCAAAATGTTATATTTTTCCTTGTATCTTAAATTTCAAAATATTACATTTTTGCAATTAAAATTTGAATATTATTTTCATTTAATCCTTAGGTTTAAAGATTTTTGGCGTAATTTATCATTCATTTTTCATTAAATTCTTACTTATGGTCTATGAGATTAATGTTTATTAATTAATTTGAAATGATTAAAATAATATTTAGTAAATTAGTTCAGACACTATTTTTTCACTATTACTAAAATTAATTAAAAAATCACATCACAATTCTTTTAAATTAATTAACTGACATCTACCAAAAGTGAGCATAAGTATAAAGTATTGAAACATAGGAAGTAAATGAAAATAAAATAAGAATGTGCATCATCATGAAATCTTTGCTAGCCTTTGGTCCTCCCCTATCAAAGTTGTTAGAAAATTACGACCCGTCCTCAATAGCTCAAAATTTTACGATTTTCATGTAGTTATTTTTATTCAACGAGATTTCTTTATAAATTTAATATGTTAAATGAATTTTTGTATTATTTTAGCATAATATAGTGTGTACATATTTTGATGCTTTCTCTTGAATGTTGATAGAAGTTTAAATCTTTCAAGTCTTCTTGGAACTTCAACTTTAAAGTCTTCAAGAATTTTGGAAAAGTTTTTGTCTTCTACGTCTTTAATCTTCATATCTTTAGGAGAGTTACACTTTTCAGTGTTTCAGAGTTATATTCTTTGGATATTCAGAATTTCGATCTTCAATTCTTCCAATCTCCTCCTAAAATGAAGGGTATGACCTCTATTCATAAAGTTTTTTAGTAGTGGCTTTTTGCCTAGTTACTTTTGGTCCCATAAATTGGACTTGGTCTTTAACCAAATATTTTATTTGGCCCAAATTTATCGTGGGCTTAAAATGGAAATTTGGGAATCAAGCGACTTAAATTATTTAGCTGCATCCAATTTATAATTTCAAGCCCAATTTATCGATCGTGAGTCACACTTAATCACCCTTAAATTCGATAAGCTTATCGTTGTGATAAGATGACTAGAAATTAAGGAGATATGCGATATTTTTCAGTTTGACATTTATTTGCCCTAAATTTAATAAAATGGGCTTCTTTTGTGATGTTATGACAAGTTTTGATTTTGCTACTCAATCTTATATGTTTCTCACGTATTGATCAATGAAATTATTTCTTTTCTAACCTCGTTTTCAAATTTAAAAAGTAGATCAAAATTATATTCTACTTATAAAATTTTTAAACCTCGAAAACTAGCTCAAAATTTGAGGAAAAAAAAGTACTTAAAGAAAAAGCAACAAAAGAAGTAATCTAAGAGATATGTAATTATTAAGGGATGGATAAAATAAAAGGGAAAATGAAGATTATATGTACAAAAAATGTCAATATAATGGTTGAAGAATTCAATTTGAATACGAGACTCTTTTTAAATACAATTTAATGTGGTTTAAGTGGACATGAGAGAGAATATAAATCTCATAGTCAGTCACACACAAATATGTCGGCATTACTATTTGCAATATAAAGTATGTATATTATATATAACTAGCTAGAGAAATTATCCACTTTAAAGGCCCACCCACATTAATTTTTAGGTGAAAAAGTTGAAAGAAACAAAGTCGAGAAAACAATCGTATTAAAAATAATGTATATTGTTTATTTTATAATATAGTTTGCTCTTAAATTTATGAGTGTCAAAGTATATAATAAAAAAACTAAAAAAATCATGGTTGGTCATATCATGCATTAAAAAAAAATTAGTTTGATAACTGTTTCATTTTTTCTTTTCGATTAAAAATTTGGGTTTATTATCTATCATCATTCTTAATTAAATATTTAAATTTTTAATTGAATTTTAAAATAAATTAAAAAAATAAAAGAAAAAGACGATTCTTTTAGTTTTTAAAATTTTAACTTGGTATCTAAAGACACTCCTAAAAAGTAGATAAAAAAACTAAGAAACTAATAGATAAAAGTGACATTTATGAGTTTAATTTTTAAAAATGAAATACAAAATGTTCGTAATTTAAAATACTATTATAGTCTCAAATTTATTCTACTTTGATGGTTATATTTTTAAATGTTTAAATTTAATTTTTCTTGTTATTGATAAATTTCTTATAATCAGTCGTTGGTGTATAATTAAGTTTCAAAAATTTTGGAAAACATTGTCTCATACTCCCATTGCATCTTTTTTAATGAAAATTATTATTATTATTTTATCAATTTCAAAAGAAAAAATAATTTTATAACAATAAAATCTAATTTCTAACACTTTTCTAATTACAACTACGATAGAATCCAGATCAAATATCCGACTTCAAGGATTGAGAGTACGTGTCAATTGTGAATGAACTAAATTTACAGTAATAATTTTAAGGTTTATTAAAAGTATATAAACTAAAATTGGTATTTATAAATAGACGAATCAAAATGGAATGAATTTCAAAGTAAAAGGATCTTTTGCATGGTAATGACTACATGAACGGATTATACCTTTATATATTATAATTAAAGTTTGTAAACCATCCTACAATAAAGTAATGAATATATAATACTTATAGTTATCCTATCCCTCAATTCAATTTGAAAATATACTAATGATAGACCTTTTTTTTTTTTTTTAATTTTAAAGAAATTACCCAACTCAAAGAATAAACCTCATTTTTTTTCAAACCTCTTCTTCTTCTTCTTCTTCTTCTTTTTTTTTTTTTTTTTTTTTTTAAAATTTTGTGATCTGTAAAACCCCATAAAATTTTGACAACTTTTGGAATGGTGAATACAATCCCTCTCCTCTAAAAGGTGAAAAGAAAAGTAGTCTATTGTCATTATAACCCACTAGCTAATTCCCCACCCAAAAAATAATAATAACAATTAATTTCATTAGGCTCATAATATCTCTTTCAACTCAGATAAATCCCCTCCTATTGCAAAAATATTATACCAAAAATCCATAGTCTCATGAATTGGTTGCTCCATTGTAAAATTACCAAACTGACCCTGACTACTTTGACCTCCAAATCCCTGTTGGCTTCCCACGGTGGCGATTTGGTCGCTGGCCAAAACTTCCATCCAGAAATTATCGTCGGCTTCCGGCAGGTTATTTGTTGACAACTCGCCGTTCTCTGCCGTGACGATGGAGGAGCTCTCACTGGAGCAATGGGGCGGGGAAGAAGCCGAAGCAGAGGCCTGCATCGGCTGAAATGTCGTAAATTTGAAGGGTTGTTGTACTATAAATTCTTCTTTATCACCACCGCAGATCGGCCGGTTCACGGCGGCGTAACTTTCAAGTTGTGGAGTGAAGTAATTTTGTCTTAGCTTTTTTTTCAAATGGGTGTGCCACACGTTTTTAATCTCATTGTCGGTTCTCCCGGGTAATCTTGCTGCAATTGCCGACCATCTAAAAGAAAACCCAAATTAAAATTTTAGTTTAAACATAATAATAAATAAATATAGATGCATTCTAGATTAAACCCACCTTTTTACAATTCATTCTAATTATATAGATAAATAAAAATTTGAACAATAAAAAACAATTATGTTAAAAAAAACATGTTTGTTAAGTTCAATGTTGCCAGTTTTGTTCGTTAGTGTCACATGATGACATAAAATGGATTAAAGACTATGCACTAACCGATGTGATAACTAATTAATTAGCTAATGGTTAAAGCTATATCTTTCTTCGAGGACATAAGAGTCACGTGACAAATTATAAACAAAATTGGGAATGATAGTTTTGAACTGTATATATGTTTTTGTATATATCAATTATTACGAGATAAAAGAATATTTGGATATATTCAGAGTTACACTTTATTTTTGTATCTATATAGTTTGTCATGTTACAAACTATTTCTATTTTTTTTTAATAATTTTGATATTTTTAATTGGAATAGATTGAAAAAAAAATGCATTTCATGATGTATTTAAATATTGTTCTTTAAAAAATAATTACGTTGTGTGAATCATGTTGAATAATTTATCCTTGTCCAAATAAGATGAACTATTCATCATGAACATATATCTATAACTTTAACATTTAGATATAAGATTCGAATCTCTCTGTCTCATTTCTTTTTATAAATTTAAAAAATGTACTAAATATAATTATAATATAAATAACTATTGAACGACTTTTTGTGATGTGGGAAGATAATTGAATATTTATTTGTTCTAGCATAAAAAATTTGTGGAGACAAGATTCATATTGGATAGTTAATTAATAACTTAATAAGACAAAAATGTTGTGATGTAAGCTTTTAATTCAATAGCAATATTTGGTGTATCACTCATTTCTATGCAGAAATATTTTTAAAATGAAGAAGGAAAATTTCTTGGATAAGTTGTTAATTAGACAATTGAGTAGCTGAATAAATATAGGTGTAACTCATCTAGTATTTTTTATTATTTAATTACTAAATGTGTCATTTGGTAACTATTTCGTTTTTAGTTTTTTAGTTTTTGAAAATTAAGTCTTTAGACACTAATTTCATCTCCAAATTTCTTATTTTGTTATCTACTTTCTACCAATTATTTAAAAATCAAGCCAATTTTTTAAGACAAAAAACGTATTTTGTTTTTATTTTTGGAATTTGATTAAAATTCAATCATTATTGTACTTAAGAAATATACAAATTTTTTAGAATGGGGAATAAATAAGCTTTATTTTCAAAACCAAAAACAAAAAATGAAATGGTTACTAAATGGATTTAAGATGATCGAAAATAAGTTCAAAATAAAGTATTTGAAAACCAAAAAAGGAAGAGAGATGAATGGGAGAAAAAAACCTGTTTCCAAGCATTTCATGTAGGTTAATAATGGTTTCCTCTTCTTCTTTGGTTAAGTTTCCCCGTTTAATGTCAGGCCTCAGGTAATTTGTCCATCTAAGCCTACAACTTTTTCCACACCTTAATAAACCTGAAAAAATCCACAAAAAACAAAATTATGATAAAAGGTCCTAACCCACTGGAGAAAAAAAACAATATTTATAAGATAAACAAGTTATTCATTTTATTGGTCACTTTGAGATGGAAACGAGTATTTATCTAATACATTTTCTCATTGCTTTCTTAACTATATTCATCCAGAAAACAGAGAGAAAAAACTCAAATTTTGAATTAACCAAAAACATTACTCCTAATTTTAGGGTTTATTTCAAATGACTTTCTAAAGACTTAAAAACATTTTAGAGCGTGATTCCAAACAACCCCGTGAAAGAAACTATAGAAGATGAAAAGAAGAAATTATAAGGTACACGATGATGATGATGGTGTATATATTTACCAGCTTGTTTAGGGAGAGCTCTCCAATTTCCATGGCCATAGAGGTTAATATAATTGATGAGAATATGGTCTTCTTCAGGAGTCCAAGGGCCTTTCTTGAGCCCCATTTTCTCACAACATGGAGCTCTCACCATCTTTGTATTCTTCCCTTTGAGTTCTTGTACAAGCCCTAAAAGAAAGATGAAGGCTAAAATGGCATATATATATATATATATATGAAAGAAAGAAAAAGGGGGTATTAAAGAAGAGGAAAGTGGGAAGAAGATGGGTACAAAAAAGGGTACAAAAAAGAGGGCGCACTTGTGATTGTTGTTTTTAAAAGGGGAAAGGAAATCAGCCTACAAATTAATAATAATACAATATATCCTTCGAGGAAATGTCGACTCAAGAGCTGTCTTTCTTTCTTTCTTTCTTTCTTTCTTTTTTCTATTGTGGGGCTGTTTGATGTGATCCCAGTAGGGTCTTTTTCTTTTAGCCAAATTAAAACGTGCCTTTCTTTCTAACATTTTTTTTTCTTTTTTCACAAGCAATGCATCCGCTTTTTGTCGTCGTCTTTTATTGGAATGTCTTGAATCAGATATCTGATACTTCGAACCATCAAGTATGGGAGTTTTCCTGATTGGAGTCTAGGAGTATGCCTTGGTGGGGTTTAGGAGGAACACCCCTAAAACCTAAGTTGGATTCGTATTTGTCATATTTATATTATTTACGATTTTAATCCTAAAGGTATCTGACTGTGTATTTGTATTATTCTCTCAATAATAAATTGTTCTTCTTCTGCCCGTAGAAGTAGTTAATAACATACTATTATTAGCTAATACACTATTATTGAACTAATAAAAATCTCTATGTTAATTCCATAACACCCTTCTTACTAAAGAGAAGTAATTTTCAAATATTGTATAAATGATTATTATCGTCAATCTATCGTTTTTTTTATCATTGATAAATTATATAAAAAATATCAATAATTATACCCTCAAACTTTTGGAAGTTGCATCAATTTAGACTATGATGAGAAGTGTCTATATAAAGATAAAACCTTAGGGACTAATTCCAGATCTACCTCATCAAGTAGTATTTTCTCTCCATCAAGAAACTTGATCAACTTCTAAAGTAAGGTCAAGAGACAGAAATACAATCCTTTATAAAATCATTATCATGGATCATGATATGTTGTTTAAGTCATGTTATTATGAAAATCATCTAGTTTAAAGATCTTGGTTTCTATTGTTTTTATACAATCTAGGGTTTTATTATATAATCATGCAAGTTAAAACTTATATCAATTACGAATTTGATCTCCTATGGTTTAGACAAGGTTAGAATTTAATCCATATGATTTTTAAGAGGTAGAATTTATTTCTCGTGGTTAAGTTAAACCTCGTAAATAGTCTTCATAATTAGATGAAAATCTCATAAATTGTCCCTAGCGTAGGTAACTATAAGCATGGTATCAAATATTTAGTTGATCACTATGCAACACACATTTTGAATGTGATATAACTAACTTTTCATCACTATCTTTTGGATGGATTACCAAAGGTAAAATTTACTTATTTGAAACTACACGAACATATAAGCTTAAAAATAGAAAAAAAATTAAAATATTAGAAACGAAATCAAAGTTACTCGTTACTGAATCTAATTGAGTTTAGTTTAGTGGTGATTGACATGCATTTTCTCCCTTAAAATTGAAGGTTAGATCTCAACTCCATTGTAGTACAAAACATTTAAAAAAAGATGATATATTTTGCATATATTTCAAGAGTTCTATTTTATATTGCATGATTCAACTTTTATTTTCTAATTCAATATAATATAGTATGCATTTTATTGCATATGTTAAAAGTTTTGTTTTATTGCATGCTTCAATTTGTACTTTAATCCAATTATTAATATATATAATTTCTTTTAGCCACATTGCATTTCTTTACTGATTATAACAATAAAAGAATAACAAAACACCTATTGATATATTTAAATAAGATGAATAGTAATATGAGTTTTCTATTTTTTAATGAATAGTAATATTTGATATCGACAAATAATGATAATACCAACTAATGAAGGTATTTCCTTATAATATATATACACATACAAGACATTTCCTTTTCACATAATAATAAGAAAAGCACATCAAATTATAAATGTTTATAGATTCATGCAAAATAAATAGAAATGAATGTAATGTTCAAAATATTGGGCTAAAAGAACTTTTTGTTTTTTCATCTGATGTGTTTTATCGAGGTAACAAAATTTAGTTTATAGACTTTAAATTTCTAATGATTTAGTTGTTTTTATGTTTATATTTATAAGGACAAAGTTTGTGATGAATATGAAAATTTTGAAAATATAAAAACTAAATTGTTATAAATTAAAATTTTAAAATTAAATTATTATTATTATTATTATATATATATAATGTTTGGTTGAAGTCATAGTGGAAAATTTCTGTCAAAATCTTGAAATTTCGTTAAGGAAAAAATTTCGAAATTTCAAATGAAATTTCGATATTACCATCAAATTTTAATATTTTCTTTTATACTAATTAGTTATGCTATCTCAATGAAAGTTTTTTTTTTTTTCTTTCACCATCAAAAATTTTATTTTTGAATAAATCACATATTTATTTTTAACTTTTTTTCACTAAATTATTTCTACATCATGTCACCTCAAAATTGAATTGATGTGAGCTTTGTTTCTCTTACCATCATAAGCTTTCATTTTCAAAAAATCAAAATTGAGATACTTTATCAAAATCTTTTCCATTGAATTTTGACATCATTTCACCTCAAACTTGAATTGATGTGAGTTTTCTAATATTCCTCTCATTTTCTCTCAAGATCTATCTACTTGTAGAATTTTTTTTTTTCTTTTTCCATTATGACGTGTTATGTTAAATGTTATGCTTTTTGTATTCCTCTTATGTTTAATGTTATGATTTCTATATACTTATTATATTAGGTTATGTTATGTAAGTTTAATGCTATGATTTTTCATTCTTATATCCACTTTATTTTATAATAAGCAATTTACAATTATTTTGTATGCATATATCTATATCCTTTAATTTTATAATTGATTATCAATATTTGATATTATTTTGTAGTTATTTTTTCATTTATTTTTAGAATTTTTGCTATCACATCAACATTTACATATATATTTTACAATATTCATCAAAATGTTGTCTTACTTTGAAAAATTAGGTGAATCTAACATAGAATACAATGTCAAACACGATGTCACAAATAATATTTATGACAAGTGGGAAACATGAAAGCAAATAGAAAAATGACGATACAGAGATTGGTCACCTAGTTAGATGTAAAAACACCTACATCTAGGGGACAGTGTATCCGATGGAACGAAATTTCACTATAAAGAGTTTAACAATTACAACAAAAGTACTTATCGATAAGCTCTCTCTTTAGTGACTTACTATAGCTTCTTTTTCCGTTTCAACTTAGACTCCTCTTAAGTTTGAACTCCCCTCACTTCCACAATAATGCTTCTTCAAGCTTTGTATGAGATCCTCTCAATACAACATACTTAGGCTCCCCCTAAGAATGAGATCCCCTCACATTTATCATATTTAGGCTCCCCCTAAATATGAGTTTTCATCATCTTCTACATACTTAGGCTCCTCCTAAATAATATCAAATCAAACTCCTCCCAAGTTCTACAATGGCTACCAAACCAAAATTCTCAACAATAAATACAAAGATTTTCAATAACAATACATGAAGGTTAAGGCTTTTAGACAAACCCTAAGCTTAAAACTCTCGATACACATTTTTCTAATAAGGCGGCTAACCCTAAAAATGAACAAGAGTACAGTATAAATAAGGCTAGCTATGGGAATATATTTCTTAAGTGAATAAATATTCTCCGCAAGAAAAATAAAGAAGGAAGATATGAAATCTGTAAATCACACAGACAGATATGAAATATATATTCTGCAAAATCTATTACCAGGCATGTAATAATGTTTATGACAATGTCTTTGACATGTTGTACAATATGTCATTCAAGTTTTGCCTATAATAAAACCAACCAACCACGTTGCAGTCTTGTAATAAAATTGGCCAATCACACTATAGTAACAAACTCCCCCTTTTAGCTATTTTTTAAGGCAAAACAAACCAATTAGAAAGGCATGACGATGAAAGCAATTCAACCAGACTAAAACAGAAACCAATCAGAAAGGCACGATGACAGAAGCAAACCAACCACACTAAAACAATTATCAATCCATAAAACAAATCAGAATAATCATCACAACTTCTTCTCCCCTTTTTGTTTGGCTTATAAAAACAGTCAAAAGTAATGAAAACCAATACATTAGAAACAAGAAACCAGCTAACAATAAGTAAAAGTAACGTGAATGCACAAAACCTCTGACCCGTCAACAGAATTATCAATATGGCTGTCAAAATGCATATCATCTAACACATGTTCAGAGCCTTCAATAACTAGCCCTGGTTAACGAAGTTTCCAACATAAGGAGAAATTGGGAGAGCACCATCTAATACATCAATATCATCATTAGATAAAATATCCTCATCAATCAGCAAAGGAATGCCCTGGACAATGACAGGCACAAGATGTCATGGAACATATTAACACCAACAAGTAACACAGACAATGCTTATGAACGCCTCTAGAGAGCCTGACTCTTTCACATAAACTTTTGTAGAACAACTTGCACAACAATATGCGGATTACCCTAAACTAAAAAGAAATGACACCTCTAAATTCAACACACAAAAGGAAGAAATACCACAGACACAACAAGAACAAAATCGGAAAGAATCACCCCAACAGATCTACAACCAAATAAGGAAAAAAAACCAAAGCCAAATATCTACCCATAAAACAGAGACAAAAAGTCCGACAAAATAAATAAGGAAAATATTATCTGCAAACTAATATCATAATAACCCATGCTAAACAAACCAATACAGAAGACAACCCATACCATGCCAATGCAGCAACACAAACCAAACACGATAAAACACGATATCCGTCTCACGATTGCAACCAATCTTGTCTCCCCCTTTTTCCATGAAGAAAATCAATCTATAGGAGAGGGCTGAGAAGAAGATGTATCATTAGAGGATGTATCCCTCATGTCAGGCCTAACACAAAGAACAACAAAATCAACATCTTCAACATCAACATTACCAACAGTAGGAATATTAGATATACTAACTTCCTTAAGCCCCTTAAAACCTAAATTTTCCATGCCTAAATCTGAAACTATCTAAATGATAACTGAAGGAATTCTAACTGGAGAGTACCGTGAGCAGAAGTAAGATCGTCCCAATTTTCATTTTTCGTTGAATATAAGATTTATAATTAAACAAGAACAAAATATGCATTTACATAAATTATAGCATGCATTAATAAAGGAAAACTTAGGGTTTCAGAAACCATTACCTTTGAAAAACACTTTCTTCAAGAATCCCTCGAACAAGTCACGAATAGGTCTCCTTCTCCAAATGGGACAACACCAATCATAGCCTCTTATATTCTCCTTAGGGATTGAGAATTGCAAGAGTTGTGGGCTCTGCCTTAGGGCTTTGGAAGAGAGAATGAGATGGAAAGGAAGAGAGAGAATAGGAGAACTTTTCTTCTTTGTAAGTTTTTCCCAGAGAGAACTCTTTTCTTTTTTAATCAGTGTTTTTCAGGAAGAAGATAAATCAAATCCATCTTCTTCACTCACACAACCCACGTAATTGATGGAGAGAAAACGGGAGGAGGAAGTTGTAACTCCCTCCCTTTAATTAATTAATATTAATTTAATAAAATTTAATTTATAATAATTATACATATAATAAACCTTATTATATGTATATAAACTATATGTTATATCCCATATAACACATAACCTATAGTTACATATTGTATCAAATACAATATAGCCTATAGATGTATTTTCTCTCAACAATACATGTTGTTCAATATAAATCACATTTATATTAAATTCACTTATATGAATCTCATTCATATAATTAATATTGGAATCATATTCAAATATTTAATTCCTCTCAACTTATTTATAGTATTTAATATAAATCATATTTATATTAAATTTAATTATATGAATCTCATTCATATAATTAGTATTTGAGTCATATTCAAATTCCTCTCATATTACCTTATATTATAATGTATCAAATACATTATATTAATTATATCTCTATATAATTAATTTAATTAATTAATATCATATATAATTAATTCCCTCAATTAATTTGAACACTTCAAATTAATCCAAAAATAATTCTCAATTAAATCATTGTTGAGCTACAGAGAGTATCTCATGGACTTGTAGATTGAAGCTCCAACAGTACTCGGATAATTAATTAAACTCTTTAATTAAATTACCCAACATCCGTTAATTGTCGGTCATTCCACTAAAGACCAACAAATGCACTCTTTATACTACAGATAAATTTCTGTATCCATTGATATAACCAATCAACAGTGCAATGACCTTCACAAATTGCTCGTAAGTACAGCTGGGCAAAAATTACTGTTTTTCCATGTACTTACATATAAATCCTTAAGTACCATTGATCACTTTAATGAATAATAAGTCATAATTCAACTATGTCCAAGCCCTGGGCCAGGAGAGGGTGTAGTCACTTTGTTTAAGTCCCAAAATCAACACTTAAGAGAGCAATTTATCTACTTGCTCCTACATCAGGAAATGAGAGAATTCCGTCTCATGTAACTGTGTTTCCAACTCCCCAGTCGGATGAATCCCCAAAATGGTAGGCTTATTGAGTTGACAATCTGGTCATTCTCATCCATACAAATCAAAGGACCACCTTCATGAGCAGGAGTTCACGACTCACTCAAGATTCAAGTCATGTCACCTATGATCATCCTAGTGAAATGTAAGTCTCTATTATTAACAACATTATATAAAGAAACTAATCATTTCGTGGTCCGATCTTATACAAACTCTTTATATAGGATATCCCCGCTCACATGTCTATACATGAATGATCAGGATCAGATCATTTGTAGTACTTTACAACACTTGTAACACCTACAAAGTGGGTCATATATATAGTGTCCAGCCTTATCCATCTACTACAGACCGCTTAGGTTATTATTTAAACAAGATCCACTTGTATGTCTCTAAATACTTATTTAAATTACATTAAATAACCTAAATAACCTAGGATCTTAGTTTATTTAATTGAGTATATGTTTATAAAATAACACTTATTTTATTGAACAACAATATGTTTATACAAAGTTTACAAACTATGAGATTACAAGAGATTTAGGACACCAATCCCAACAATAACAAAATCAACATCAACCTTTTCCACAATTGATTCATTGCCACAAGCAGTCAACTCTGATTATCTTCATGCATATTCACATTAGAGAGAAGGAAATTGGGGATAATAGGATCAAAATAGCAAAGAATATCTTCCTTAAAGATAAAATCATCATATATAACTTTATCAAAGCTATTTTTAACATCATTTGAACCATCATAAACATAACCATTTGATCAACCAAAACATTATCAACATGCATTTTCTCAGGCACATTCAAATCAGCAAGTCAATTTATAATAGCAACACTAATAGATACATCTGTAGAAGTAATATCATTCTTTAACACAATCATAGAATAATCAACCAATTGACTAGTTGAAGCAACATTAATAAATTTATTAATCTCAGAAACACAAACAATGCCAGCAGAAGCATTAGCAACAACAGACACGACATTCCGTATAATATTCTCAAAAAAAGCAGGATCAACAGTTTCTTGTGAATCAATGATATTAGCAACAGAAGCAATGAATTCAATTTGATCAACAATCGGAGACATATCATTCGCAATATTTCCAGATGAGACAGTAGGCATATGGCTAACATTTTCAATGCTTCTAGTTGAAATAACAAATTCAACAATAATACTAAGAGACACAATGACTTTACCTAGAGATTCTGCAAGAGCACCATGATCAATAACCTTGTCACATTGCATATGAGGCTCAACAAATGTCTCAACAGCCATAATATGATCCATTAGAGTTTCAACAAAAGTAACATGGTCAATATAATTTACGTAATTAATCTCAGTACTTCCAATGACAAACTTGTTGGAAATGTCCTAAAAACTCGCAGTTTATAAACATTAAATATATTCTATTCACAATAAATTATTATTGAAATTTCTATCAATAAAGGTGTTATTGAATTGTATTCTTTTATAAATCTAATAAACTAACCCATGACTATAATATGAATATTTAAACTTTATGCAGAGACATAAAAGAGAATCAAATTTTAGTATATAGCCAAAAAGGACTATAAATATATGGATAAGATTTGGTACCTTATCCTGGAGACACTATGGATGCAGCCGACGTTGTAATGATACAAACAATGTAATCCCAAAGTCATTCATGTGGAGACATGCGAATGAGAGCATCCTATGCAAAAGACGTTTTCATAGGACCGGACCACGAAATAGTCACTTTTTTTTATAACAACCGTTTACTGTTAAAACTGACTATATCAAATTGATGACCTAAGGTAATTTAATCTTAATCTTGAGCTAACTATGAACTTCTATTTATTCGGGATTATCTTTTAATCTGTATGGATGAGAGTGGTTCAATATCACCGCTCAATATGCCTTCTATTTTAGGGGCAAGACTCGATAGATAGTTGGCAACATAGTCCTGCAAGATGGAATTCGCTCTTACCCGTTTTTTGGGTTAGCAGTTAGGTTGTTTCCTTAAGTACTGATTTCTAGTCTTGAACAAAGAGGCCCCACCCTCTCATGACAAAGAGGGATTTGGTTTATTGGTTGGACCATAAACCAATTATTCAATGGAGGATCAGCGGAGACTTAAGAAACAAGATGTATTACAGGGATAAAACGGTAATTTTGACCTAGCTGTAAATAAGAACGACCTGTGAAGGATCGACTTATTTACTATCGTTAAATTAAGTGGACATAAATATATCTACAGTGAGGAGTGCAACTATTGAGCTATAGTGGTATATCTCGATAGTTAATGAATAGTGATTAATTCGGTTTAAGAGTTTAGTCAATTAATCTTAAATCGTTGGAGCTCATGATCTGTAGATCCATTAGATCTCTTTACTAACTCGTAAAAGGATTAGACCTAGAATAGTGTGTTGAGAGAATTTTGAATATTCAAGCTCGGTTTAGGGTTTGGATTATTATATTTGATATAATGTTTAATTAACGAATTAAACATTTTGGTTTCAAAGGATTGACAATATTTAAATATGATTTAAATATTTGATGAGATGTATTATTAATTTAATATCTGATATTAAATTAATTTAATCAAATTAGTTTAATAAAAATTTTCAAAATTAATTTATTAAAATTTGGATTTATGAAATTCAAAATTATAAGATTAATTTGGTCAATTTTTTGATTTATGATTTTTCAAATTTATAAAATTTATTTAATTAAAATTTGGTTTTGAAATAAAAATTTGAAATTAAAATAAAAAATTAGAAATTTAATAGAAGTGGGTTTATCACATAATTTCCATTAAAATTTGCACCTCGTGCCATTTTTTTAATGGTTTTTGAAGTGGCAATATCAAATTCAATCCAATCTGCATGGATTTAAGGTTTTATAATGAGGGTTGAAGATCATATTGATGATGATGCAACCATATTTTATGAGATTTAGAACCAGAAAAATCAGATTTTTCCTTCTTTGTTAGACCTGCTTCTTGTTGAATGTATTTAAAAGCTTAATACTGTGGTCCTGCTTTGCTGATCCAATT
Organism: Benincasa hispida; assembly: GCF_009727055.1. NCBI lineage: Eukaryota > Viridiplantae > Streptophyta > Magnoliopsida > Cucurbitales > Cucurbitaceae > Benincasa > Benincasa hispida. The sequence goes on from NC_052353.1 coordinate 4,252,921, forward strand.
CGTGAGTCCAAGAAATTTGCCCTAAAATGAATTTGGTTTGGTAGAGTTCTTGGCTATTGATTGTCTACGAACTTCTAGCTGATGTGCTCCACATGGTTTGCTCCACTAACCCTTGCCTGATGGAAGTGAAATGAAAACTTTTATTCTGATGTCATTTTACAGAATTAATTTCTGATTTTACAGAATTAATTTCTTTCTCTCTCTCTCTCATTTTCTCTTTTGATATTGTAGAGCTTCTTCTAACCCTAATCTTTTCTGTTTGTTTCGTGCGACTGCTTGAGTAAACGATCGGCAATAAGAGCATGCAATCTTGTAGAAGAAAAGAGGAAGAAGAGTTCTACACAACGATATACGTAGTTTGCAAATGATACCTACATCCACGGGAAGGAGAGGAGATCTTATTCAAGAGCTAAGTCACAACTTTTCGTTTTTTACATTTTTCAAACTTTTTTTAAGCCTTTTTGTATATTGTGTGCTACAAAATTTGTAAATGATGAGTACTTATACTATTTTCTGATACAAGTAGTTACAATAACAAATTGTAAAAAGTTAAAGAAATGTGAACAGCTGTTGAATATGTTAAATGTTTGAGCTTATTTTCTTCAAATCTCCACCTTAAGCTCAACATGCAAGCTCTTCTCCTTCAAGATTTGACATGTCTTCACCCTTTTTCATGAAGCTGGAAGCCGATCTAACCAAGACAATTTGCTAGCTTGAGTTTGGACACAGGTTTGGTAAGCATGTCGGTTGCATTTTCAGTGGTGTGAACTTTAAGCACCTCGACTTCTCCTTTTTCTATTCTATCTCTTACAAAGTGATATTTAATATCTACGTGTTTGGTCCTTGAATGATATTGAGGGTTTTTGGATAGGTGAATGGTACTTTGTTATCACAGTAAATCTTTACTAAGTTTGGTTAATACCAAAGTCCTTCATCAACCCCTTTAACCACAATACTTCTTTTATTGCTTCTAATAAAGCCATGTACTCTGCATCTATGGTTGATAAAGCTGTGATTGACTGTAAATTACTTTCCAACACAACAAATTGGGACCAAATAAGAATAGATAACCTGTTAATGATCTTCTTTTGTCTTGGTCACCTACAAAATCTGAATCAACATATCCATATAGCTCTAAATTTGTTTCATTAGTACTTTGATATGTTAATTTTGACTGTTTAGACTAAAGTAGATATCTTAAAATCCATTTTGTTGTATCCCAGTGCATTTTTCCAGGGTTAGACATGTATCTACTGACAAAACTGGTGCTATAGGTCTGGTTTAGTAGATATCATTAGGTACATTAAACTCCCAACTGCTTAATTGTATGGAATTGATTGCATTTGAGTCAAATGTTCCATGTCTGTTTCTTTTGGTGAGTTTTGTGAGGAAAGTTTAAAATGACTAGCAATAGGTATAGTGAATGGTTTTGCATTAGACATATTAAATATGTTAATTACTTTTTCACAGTAGCTTAATTGACTAATGGTTAGAGTTGAGGAAGCCCTGTCTCTTTGAATTTCAATCCCAAGGATCTTTTTAGACTGACCCAAATCCTTCATGTCAAATTCTCTCTTTAGGAGATCTTTGACATGAATTAAATCCTCCTTAGATTTCCCTGGTAGTAGTATATCATCAACATAGAGTAGTAGATAGACTTTTTCCTTATATGTAGTTGAATTAATATAAGAACAAATATCATAAGAACTTCTTTGAAATCCAATACTCTCTATGTAATCATTAAATCTTCTGTACCAGTATCTAGGGGATTGTTTAAGACCATATATAGACTTGTTAGGAAATAGTATAGGTCTTCTTTCCCTCTTTCTTCAAACCCTTTAGATTGAACCATATAGATAACCTCTTCTAGATTTTCATGAAGGAAAGCAGTTTTAACATCTAATTGATCTAGTTTAAGGTTGTACTGAGCAACTAGAGATAAGAAGCTAATAGAGATTTGTTTTACTACTAGTAAAAAAATTTCAGAATAGTCTATGCCTTCCCTTTGTGTAAACCCTTTAGCCACTACCTTGCCTTGTACCTAGGGTTTTCTTCTTTGGTAGAACCCTCCTTTAGTTTATATATCCATTTAGAGGCTATAGGTTTGCATCCTTTAGGAAGAGGGGCTAGGGTCCAAGTATTATTGACAGTGAGTGATTCCATTTCTTCACACATAGTATGAATCCAAGACCTAGCATTAGGACAGTTTACTACCTTTTCAAAAGTGGCTGGTTCTTGGCCATTAAGAGCTATTGTGACATTTAGGACTAGATTCATGTAAATAGTTTCAGTATACCTAGCTGGAAGAACTATCACTCTTCTTTGTCTATCCCTAGCCAAAGAATACTGACCTAGATCAGGTACAAATTCAGTATTCCCAGTATGCTCATTTGAGTATTCTTCTTTTTCTTCTTCATTTCAATAGGAGGGTTATGGCTTGTGGAAAAAATTTTAGGTGTCTCCACCTCAATCCGAGCAGTATTAGGGCTATTAGGAACTTCATAAGTTGTCTTTTCTTTTTGCATAAACATCTCTTTTTCTCTGAAAGTGACATCCCTGCTTATGAAAACCTTTTCTCAATAGGATTCCACATCTTAAAGCCTTTGACACCTTCTGAGAACCCAACAAACATACACTTTACTGCCCTAGACTTTAGTTTCCCTTGATTTTGGTGAATATAACCAACACATCCAAATACCCTTAGATTTTCTAAGTTAGGTAGATGTGTGGTCCATTTTTCTTCAGAAGTTAGAAAGTTTAGGGTAGAATGAGGACACCTATTTAAGGTGTACACAGTGTAGCTTGTTGCCTCAACCCAATATTTTTCATTAAGGATTGCATCTAAAAGAAGACATCTAACCCTTTCCATGACTATTCTATTTAGTCTTTCAGCTACTCTATTATGTTGAGGATTGAATCTAACAGTCCTATGCCTAGTTATTTCTGTTTCTTTACAGAATTTGTTAAACTCTTCACTACAAAATTCCAGTCCGTTGTCAATTCTTAGGTATTTAATTTCTTTAGAAGTTTGCTTCTCTATCATGAGTTTCCATTCCTTAAACCTATCAAACACTTGGTCTTTAGTTTTAAGGAAGTAGACCCAACTTTTTCTAGAGAAGTCATCAGTAAAGGAAAGTAAATACTTTGAGCTACTTAGGCTAGGTGTAGGAGTTCGACCCATAGGTCAGAGTGTATATAATCTAGGATAGCTTTTGTGGTGTGTCGTGCTTTAGTGAAACTTTGCCTTGTGGCTTTTCCTAAAACGCACTATTCACAAAAGGTTAGATTTTCCGAGAGACCTTTAGGTAGAATCCCTTGTTTAGATAGGACTTCTAGGCCTTTAGCACTAATGTGAGATAATCTTTTGTGTCAAACATCAGCCTTTGTGATCTCATTTGTGGTGGCAACATATGCCCCTGTCATCATTTCAACTCCTTTGACCACAAATAAGTCATTTATCTTTTCCCCAACTAATATCACTTTAGAATCTTTTAGCACCTCAAGGGTTCCTTCTTTACCTCTGTACTCACACCCAATTGCATCAAGCATACCTAAGAAGATTAGATTTCTCTTAAGAAGTGGAACATATCTCACATTCCTAAGGAGTAGTTCCATCCTTAAGTTTCATGGAAACAGAGCCAATGCCTTCTATCCTACAACCTTGGTTGTTTCCCATATACACCATTTCTCCTTCCATTTCTTTAAAGGTATTGAACCATGGTCTCATTGAGGTCATGTGGTAGGTGCATCCAGAATCTAGGACCCAATCATGTTTTCCTAGAGGATTTACATAGTTGGATTTGTCTAAAGTTGAGGCTAATTCATCTAAGTAGATAAATGAGCCTTCTACAAAAAATGCTTCGGGCTATTTGCCTTTTGAGTCATTTTCTTTCTCTTGATTCTTTCTTTTTAGGATAAAATAGTCTTTGATTAAATGTCCTTTCTTTTTGCAATACTTACATTTTATTTTCTGTTTAAATTTATTATCATCTGAGTTATATGGTTTTCTGTCCTTTGAATGATTTTGTTAGAAGTTTCCTTTAGCAAATAATCCTTCACCACTAGGATGATCCTTTCTATCAATCTGTAACTCTAGCTCTCTAGTTCTCAGGGCTGAAATTATAGTATTTGTACTTATACTGTCCCTTCCATATTTTAGAGCATTTTTAATTTCCTTATAAGGTTCAGGCAAAGAGTTTAAAAGCACATAGGCCTCATTTTCATCACCAAGTTTTTCTCCTAGAGTTTTAAATTCAGAAACAATTTTCTTGAACTCATCTAAATTATTAGTTAAAGTTTTTGATGAATCTATTTTGAATGTAAAGAATTTCTCCCTAAGATACATTTTACTAGGAAGATCTTTAGTAGCATATAACTCTTCTAGATTAGTCCATATCCTAAAAGCAGTTTCTTGATCTAAAACTTATCTAAGAACAATGTCACTAAGGTTTAGAACCAATGTACCATAAGCTGCCAGCTCCCAATCTTCTTTTTCTTGAGTTGTCACAGTGGTAGGGAGTATTGATAGGTCAAGGAGGGCTCTGTGAGCTTTCTGCTAGCCGAGAATCGCCTTGATTTTGGCCTTCCACAGGCCAAAATCTCCTTTGCTACGAATTTCTCTACTTCGAATCTTGCCACTGACATCTTTGAATGAAAAAATTAAATCTTGAATCTTCAAGAACTGCAATCTTGTAAGTCTTTTGCTCTGATACCACTTTGTTGGGTCTGCTTCTTGTTGAATGTATTTAAAAGCCTAAATGATGAATACTGTGGCCCTGCTTTGCTGATTCAATTCGTGAGTCCAAGAATTTTGCCCCACAATGAATTTGGTTTGGTAGAGTTCTTGGCTATTGTTTGTCCACGAACTTCCAACTGATGTGCTCCACGTGGTTTGCTCCACTAACCCTTACCTGATGAAAGTGAAATGAAAACTTTTATTCTGATGGGATTTTACAGAATTAATTTCTTTCTCTCTCTTTCGTTTTCTCTTTTGATATTGCAGAGCTTCTTCTAACCCTAATCTTTTTTGTTTGTTTCATGTGATTGCTTGAGTAAACGATCAACAATAAGAACATGCAATCTTGTAGAAGAAAAGAGAAAGAAGAGTTCTACACAATGATATACGTGGTTCGGCAAATAATGCCTACATCCACGGGAAGGAAAGGAGATCCAAGAGCTAAGTCACAGCTTTTTTTTTTTTTACAGATTTCAAGCTTTCTTAAAGCCTTTTTGTATATTGTGTGCTACGAAATTTGTAAATGATAAGTACTTATACTATTTTCTAATACAAGTAGTTACAATAATAAACTGTAAAAAGTTAAAAAAATGTGAATAGCTGTTGAATATGTTGAATGTTTGAGCTTATTTTCTTCATTCTTCAATTTCTCTAAAAACTACTCCAAATTATTTTCAATTTGAAGATCACACTTCAATCTAAGGCTTGAGGATAGTAGGGAAGACTTTGGTGGTGGTCTACTACTGTGTTTGAAGAAGAATTGGAGAAAAATCAAGAAATTTAGTGGAAACTACAAAAGTTGTATTCCTATAAACCATATTTCTGTTTTTTGCTGAACATGTATGTTTTCCTTTAAAATTGATATAGTTAGAGTGCTTAGATCCGTAATAGCATCCGTTTGTTGACTGTCAAATCCATCAAAGCTTTGCAGAGCCAACAGTATGAACAACACTAGTTAACACGATAGTTTTTGCGGGAACAATATTATGAATAATAGAGGAAACAAGAAAATCAATATTCTCGGCAGTGGGTTCAATAGGCGCAATAACCAAAACATCAGACAGCTCAGCATGATCAACAATAGACACATATTCTATCATTGTATTATCAACATTATTAATAATTTGATCACTACTCTCAACTTTAATTTTTTCAGTAAACACAAGTAAGTCAAGAGAAGTCAAATCTCTAGACATCTCAATAGAAAAACTACTAGACGTATCTGTAGATACATACTTGGTGAACTCAATGATATGACTTGTGAGATATTTCATTGTTAGGACAACCCATTTAACATCACGTCTTTCCTTCTTAGTTTTGTCGTAGGCTCACCACTGAAAGAGAAAGAAAGACCTCGCATTTGAACACCAAAGGTATTGACTCTTGATGGAAAATGGCCCTTCTTGAAACCATTTTTCTTCTTTATTGATCTATTAACCATTTTACTTTCAGAAGCCTGAGTATCTTGACAAGAATTCACCCTAGTGATAAAAAGTAGAATATGCACAATTGAGGGCAAACCAAATACAAAACTGACAATCTCAATATATTTCAGAATCACAATCGAGATTCTCCTGCTTATAAAAGCTAACTTGACCCATTTTGACTTTTTTTGATCAAATATCTTTAGTTGCTATAAGACAGTTCTGCAAAGATATAGGGTTCTTCTAAGAAATTCAAATTGACCAACCTCCACAACTTTCATCTGTTTATTCCAAGATCTCAAAAAGTAAGTAAGTTGTTTGACCAAACTAATTTCAAGCTCAATTTGTGTGGGTTGGATAGAATGCTTCACCATCTTCTAAGATATCCTTTCAAAAGCTATGCAATCCCCATAAATTTGAAAAAAAAAAAAAAATCAACTTTCCTTCTGACTTCTTGAAAAAATAGCACATGCTTTAGTTCGAACTGATGTTGCACTCGACTGTGGGTGGAATACCCAAGAAACATACTGTAATCACTACTTGGAACCCACTTTTGTCTCAAGGCACAATTAGCCAGAATATAACTTGTGCCACTAAATGGATGAAAATATTTAACATTATTAGAATTATTAGAATTCCTTCCCCTCCATATTTCAACATTTGGGCACACACACCTTGACTCAAGAGCATGGCAATTGGAAACATGACAACTAGTACATTGCATTATATCAAGAGTCATTTCTTTAAGAGTACTAGTCTTGCACTTCTTTATTCCACTTTTCTAGGGAGAGACGACAACTTCATTGTGCTTGTTAACAACATTAGAAGTCCACAAGTAACAATTATTAGATGAGAGTGAACCTAACATGACACTCATATTGTCTTTGTTGGTCACAAAACATTTATCTTTTGAGAAGCTTACATTAAAGTCCTGATCACATAGCTGATTTATGCTGATTAAGTTTGTTGTTAACCCTTCTACAAGAATGACATCCTCCAGTGCTGAAAGATCAAGGATCGACAGTTTTCCTTTTCCCAGTACTTTTCCTTTTGCTTCATCTCCAAAAGTAACATAACCAGAACTGCATAGTTGCACATTGGTGACAAATGACTTTTCATTGGTTAGGAGATGAGAACATCTGCTATCAAAGTATCAATCTTCTTTTGTTGAGGAACAAAGAGAGATGAACGCCATTTTACATCGAGACTTAGAAGAATATCTTGACTTTTTAATTCTCCATTCAAATTTATTTCTATATACTGGTTTGACAGGATTGGCAACCATCCAAGTCTTTCTAGAGTAATTTCAGGAAGAGAAATGACTCATTCTTTTTAAGAAACGAAAACAGTAAGGACAATGTGTCCTTCCTTTCCACAGTAATAACAAATCCATCTTTGTTTCTCATTGCATCTTCGAGTGGATGTTGACATATCCTTTTTCTTTGACAGAGGGACTGACATCGAAGAGTCTGAATTGGAACAAAAGGATTTAACAAAAATGATTCACCTTTATAGTATCGCTTACCGGGCTGCTTGAACCTAATATCATATTTATCAGAAACTTGCTTGCCAGAGGATAGAATCATGTTAAGATCATTAGTGTTTGAGTTCATCATGCGATCACACTTTGACATCGATTCAAATTCAACTTTTAACGCATTTAACTCTTTCTTCAGCTTAGAAATGGTGCTTAACAGACTGTGATTATCTTCAATTAATTTTTCTATTCTCTTCTTTTGAATTTTCAAAACTTTATAGTCTTTTATCCATAATTGATAGACTTCTTCAAACAATAAGTTTCCAGAGGTAACTGCATTTTGTTCTATTTCCTTTCCTACCACAGAAATACATTCGATCAATCACATTAGAACATTCAAGAGAAAGACTTCCCATAAGAGCTCGAACTTCCTCATCAGTCACTGCTTGACTCAGTTTCATCATCTGATATGGTAGCAGACTATTCTTTATTCTGTCTTATCAGAAAGTTTGGACATTCAGTTTGAAAGTGTCTGAATCCCTCACATTCTTAACATCTAAAATTTTTTCCTTTGACACCTTGCTCATTGTTGGCTTCTTTGTCATTTTCTATCTTATTTGCAGGAACTTTCGAGAGCTTTGGATCAAGGTTATTGCTGATGTTACTAATGTCCTTGACATGGGAGGACACATAGTTTCTACAGGATACTGAATGTTTGTCCCATCGTCTAAGAACTTTGTTAAACTGCTTTTCCATAAGGGAAATTGATTCAGCTAGATTTGCATCAGTTTCTTTATTCTTGCTCTTAGAACTTTCATTGTTCATTGAGGATTGTAGTGTAATCCCTTAGAATTCTTCTCAGGTTAACCTTCAAGGGACATTTCAAATGTTCGAAGGGATCCAAACAGTCCATCAACTTTCATGTTGACAATATCATGGGCCTCTTCTATAGTTGTGACCTTCATATAAAATGTCTTAGGTAATGAGCGAAAACTTTTGAACAAGCTTCTCCTCTAAAGTTTTCTCTCAGGGGGCAAAAAATTCATTGGCAATGTCCAAAAGACGCATGTTAAACTCTGCAATAGTTTCATCATCAAGTATCTTCAGAAATTCAAATTTGGTGGTCAGGAGTTGCAGCCTTGACATCTTCACCTTAGATGTTCCTTCATGAGCAACAACAAGTATATCCCAAGCCTCCTTTGCTGAAACAAAAATATTGATCAATCTGAATACATTCTTATCCACTCCATTGAAGATTGTATTCAAAGGAAGAGAGTTTCCTAACGATGCTTCATCTTTAATCTCTATTCAATCTCTTTCAGGTTTTAGACTGACAACTCCATTCTTTTCAGTAACTTGAGGAGGAGACCATCCAATCACAACAACCTTCCATGACTTGCTATAAATAGATTTGAGAAAAACATCCATTCGAGCTTTTCAGTACAAGTAATTCGTTCCATCTAAAACAGAAAGATGAGTAGTTAATCCACCTTCCCTGATTGACTTCATTGAATACTCAATGAACTAACAGTCAACCCGCTTTGATACCAATTGAAAAATTAGATGGATCTAACACAGAATACAATGTCAAGCATGATATCACAAATATTATGTATGACAAGTGGGTAGCATGAAAGCAAATAAAAAAATAATGACAGAGAGTTTGGTCACTCATTTTTGTGTAAAAACACTTACATCTGTGGGGCAGTATGCCCGATGGAACGAAACTTCACTATAAAGAGTTTAGCAATTACAATGAAAGTACTTGTCTGATAGACCCCCTTTTCAGTGACTCCCGAGCTTCCTCTTCAGTTTCAACTTAAGCTCCCCCTAAGTTTGAGCTCCCACAATAATGCTTCTTCAAGCTTTGTATGAGATCCCCTCAATACAACATACTTAGGCTCCCCCAAGGAGTGATATCCCCCCACATTCATCATATTTAGGCTCCCCCTAAATATGAGTTTTCATCATCTTCAATATACTTAGGCTCCTCCTAAATATCAAATCAAACTCCTCTCAATTTCTACAATGGCTACCAAACCAAAATTCTCAACAAGAAATAGAAAGATTGTCAATAACAATACATGGAGGTTAAGGCTTAGACAAACCCTAAGCTCAAAACTCTCAATACACACTTTTCGAATAAGGCAATTAGCTCGAAAATGAATAAGAGTAAAATATAAATAAAGCTAGCTATGAGAATATATCTTTTGAATGAATAAATATTCTTTGCAAGAAGATAAAGAAAGCATATACAGAAATCTGCAGATCATGCAGACAAATATAAAAAAGATATTCAGCAGAATCTGCTACCAAACATATAACAATGTTTATGACAATGCCTTTGACATGTTGGTCAAGTTTTGCCTGTATTAAAATCAGCCAACCACACTGCAGTCCTATAATAAAATTAGTCAATCACACTGCAATAACATACTTTGTAGAAATAATGATTGAAAATGTTCAATTATCGTCTACTAGTCACAATCAAAGTTTCATTAACTAATTATAACAATTTTCATCAATTTCCATCAATTTTCATAAAGTTTATCGAAATTTCTATCGATATCAATATTTTCATCGATATTTCCATAAAATCAATACCCTATTATTTTAATTGACATCAATATTTTGAACCTCGGTTGCCATTAAATTTAAAAAAGAAAAAAAAAAGACAAACACTTCGAAGCAAGTATAGCTTAAAAAAAAACCTTTCACGTTTAGTTTTAAAATATTTTTATATCAACTAGATCTCTTTCAAAGTTTCAACCTACTCTCTCTTGACTAAGCCTTTTTTTTTATGTGCACTTTTTTCAACTAATCATCACTCTACAAATATTTTTTCCACTCACTTTTATTTACTCTCCACACACATAAAAATCTCAGATATATATTTTATCTCATTATTTTCATTAGTATACTTTTCTTTAAAGGATGTTCATTAATATATTTTTACTTTAAATAACTTTGTAATCCCTAAGTTTCAAGTTTTTACATATTTAGTCCTTAAATTTTTTAGTTTGGTTTAAATTTAATCCTTTTTATCTTTTAAATATGAGTTTTGTTTCAATTTGATCCTTATGTTTTAAGATTTATACTTTTAACCTTGCTTATTTTCAATAAATACTCGTTTTTCATTTTTAGTGTTAATGTTTGTAAATTAATTAAAAATAATTAAAAGAATTATAAATTTTCACTAATTTTCATCACTATTAAAATTAAAATTAAATTTTCACTTCATAATTATTTTTTCTTAACTACTAGATATTGATATCAATAATTGAAAATGATTATTTAATATAAAATCGAGATTGAAAGCATAAAATCTTGAAACTTAAGAACTAAATTGAAATATAACTAAAAAGAAAAGTTGTAACATTTTGAAAGCTAGCGACTAAATTGAAGTCAAATTCAAAATTTAAGGATTAGATGTGTAATATTTTAAAATTTAGAAACTAAATAGAAAATTAGATTCAAAATCTAAGGACTAAAAATGTATGTTTTTTCGGTAGGGTAAGTGATAATGATTTCTCAAAATGCAAATTGTGCTACTTAGTTGCTAAAGCTTTTTATATATCCTATATTGATGACACGTGCAATGTACAAACCTTAAACTGTTTATAGCTTAGTTTTTATGATAATTTAATTTTTTATTGAATTTATTTTTTACTGAGTTTAATTGATAAATTTTTGTTACGAAAAGTAATTAAAGAAAATAATATTTACAACTATGTATTTTTTTTGTTTTAAGTTAATTTTATGATGTAAGTGAAATGTGTTAGATGTGGTAGAAAACTTTGAGACATTTCTTATGAAGAGGAAATAAAATTTTTGAATAAATATACTTATATTAAGTTTAAACTTTAAATATTTGACATAAATTTAAAAGTATAGAAAGATAGAAAAGCTAAAAAAATATATATGTAATTAGAATAAAAAATTTAATTTAGACATAACAATGAATCTAACACAAAATATAAATGTTAAACACAATGTTGTAACATGCTTACTGATAAATATAATAACTTAATATCAAATGATAACTGCAAAGATAGTGAGATACAAAGATTGACAACTCAGTTCGAATAATATTACTTACTTTTGAGGAGGATATGTATCCGGTAGAAAGAAATTTCATTGGATAAAGAATTTAGCAATTACAATAAAGTATTTATATGATAAACTTCCTCTTTAGTGACTCACGTACAACTTACTTTTTAATTTCAACTTAGCATTAGACAATAATAAAAGTAAAATTAAATGTGTTTAATCCTCGAATAAGCAATTGGGATACATTGAAAACCTAGCTTAGATTTTTCAAACTAATATTCTTTTTACATCATTTTCACCACTGCCTACATTTACTTTTCCTGCACTCTTTACTTTTCAAGCAAATTCACAAGTACATTATCAAATCTCCCTCTCCAAAATTGCATATAGGTTAAATTTATTGCTAAAAGAAGGAAGAGAGATAATGGCTTTTCACTACTTTCTATTATAAAATATCAAATTTATAATAAAATAAAATAATAATATAATAAAATAATAATGATAATAACAACTAAGGTCCCATTTGATAACCATTTTATTTTTTGTTTTTATTTTTTAAAATTAAGACTATAGACATTACTTTTATCTTCAAATTTCTTCGTTTATTATCTATTTTTTACCAATGATTTAAAAAACCAAATCAAATTTTGAAAACTAAAAAAAAAGTACTTTTAAACATTTGGTTTTGTTTTTTAAATTTGGTAAGAATTCAACCATTGTACTTAATAAAGATGCAAATTATTGTAAGAAATGAGGAGGAAATAGGCTTAATTTTCAATAACAAAAAATTTTTAAAAAATCAAATAGTTATCAAATGAGACCTAAAATAAATGAAATCATTAAAGCCCTTTGATCATTGTTTTGTTTTTAGTTTTTTTTTTTTTTCTGAAAATTAAATCCATTTCTTCTTGTTTTCCTACAATGTTTTGCATCTTTCTTAAGCAAAAGAATTCAATTACTCTTAGTTAAATTCTAAATTTCAAAAACAACTTTTCTAGCCCCGTTTGATAACTATTTGATTTTTTGCTTTTTGTTTTTAAAAATTGAATCTACAAATATCTATTCCACCTCTAGATTTCTTGCTTTGTTATCTACTTTCTACCTATCTTTTTTAAAATGAAACTAAAATTTGAAAACTAAGGCCTTGTATAATAATCATTTCATTTTTTGTTTGGTTTTTGAAAATTAAGTCGATTTCCTCCACATTTCTTACAATGATTTGCATATTTCTTAAGTACAAAAGTTGAATTCTTAGTCAAATTTCAAAAACAAAAACAAGTTTTTAAAAGCTACTCTTTTTTTTTTCAAAATTTGGCTTGGTTTTTTAAACCATTGGTAAAAGCTAGATACAAAGGAAGAAATTTAGAGGTGTAAACAGTGTTGGCTTAATTTTCAAAAACAAAAAATAAAAAACCAAATGGTTACCAAGTGAACCCTTAAAATCAGTTTTTAAAAAAGTGCTTTTGTTAATAGAATTTGGCTAAGAACTCTACTATTATGCTTAAGGAAAAATGCAAACCAATGTAAGAAAATGAGAAAAAAATAGATTTGATTTTCAAAAACAAAAAACAAAAAATGAAATGTTTACTAAAAGGGACCTTAAGTTTTTAAAATTTTCTTTGATTTTCAAAAACATTAGTAAAATATAGATAATATAGCTAGAAATTTAGAGGTGGGAGAGATTATAGACTTAATTTTCAAAAACTAAAACCCAAAAACAAAATAGTTACCAGATGAGACCTAAATTATCTAACATTATCAAGTAATTTAATCATCAAAGTGAGTGTAACTCAAACTAACATATAGGATGAGTTAGCGGCCATGAGGTGACCTATAGTTCAAATCCTTCCCTCTTTGTTTTTATTAAAAAAAAGGAAAATATCAATTTACACCCTTAAACTTTGCGGTTGTATCCATATAAACCTTGGACTAATAACTGTATCAATTTACACCTTCTTTCAAATTTAATTCAAAAAATATCATGGAAAACATATAATTGTTTCAGTTAAACTTCTAAATTATTATAGGTGAATCAATTTAGACCATTTATTAAGACTACATTTGAAAGTCATTCATACATGTAATCTTTATATGTGTATCTGCTTCTTCAAATGTTGAATTAATAAAATTGATGAGTATAATTTCTACATGGACAATCGATAAATTTATAAATCTCGTACGATGTAATTTATACAAACAAAATATAATAGAGAGTGTAAGTTAATATACTTACAAAATTTCAAGATTTCAATTAATATAATTATTAGTTTAGATTTTAAATTGATACAACTATAAAGTTTAAAAAGGTAAATTGTTATTTTCCTTTTTTTAAGAAAATCAAGTAATTTCGCCAACTATATTATCCTCGATGGGTAAAAAAAATTTACCTCCTATTTAACCATGTTAAAAAATACTCAATATTCAGCAGATATATATATATATATATATATTTTACCATTCCACTTTTTTAATTTATTTTAAATACTATATTTGAGAGAGGGGAAAAAAAAAACAAAAAGTAATACGTCAAAGGACAGCCTTTACATTTTACCAAGTAAATGTAAACGAAATAGCTGTTTTGCAATAGAATTATTATTGAATTAATTTGACGAAGACTATCGAATATTATAACTTGTACACCTAATTAATTAACTAAAAGTATAATTTTGAATTAGTAAATTATTTCAACTCGTTGCCTTAATTAATCTTCTTACCTCCGTGGTATAAAAGTGACCAAATGCGTTACATGCATCAATACAATAAATATAATGAACCCAAAAGTTTCTTTTTCTTTTCCTTTAAAATAAACCTTATGAAAATGAATTGCAGTGGATTTAATTATATCAATACTTTTGATATTTTTTTCTTATTAGATAATTATAAAATTTCACCTCGAGATGGTGTCTCTTTGTCAAAATAAGCAAAGTTTAACTAGCATAAAACTTATATCATCGACCTTGAGGTTAAAGAGTCAACTATTCCTACCTACAAATTATCAAAAAATAAATAAATAAATAAAAAATTGATGTTTCTTATGAGTTCATCATTCTTGAGACTTTCTATCATACCAAATACTTGTTTAGGTTTTTTGGGATTTGATATTACATTAGATTAACATGAGATTCCATGTTAACATTAATTGGTGATAAGAGAGGAGTAACTTAGTATGTTTTTAAAAATTACGAGATCTCTCAATCCTTAACATGTTACTCTTAAGGTGATGACTTTATAGGTTCAGTAAGTAAGATATCAATTTTTTAAACTAATTACTTGTTGGACTTTATAGACTCTTGATACTATATATAATAAACATGAGGTTTATCTCAAAACCACTTGTGAGTTTAAAAATGTGTAAGAAACTCAATAAGTAAAAATCAACGTAAATTTGGGAGGAAATGATATTATAGAGATTTAAATACAAAACTTGTTATTCTAATATCATGTTAGATTATGTTAGAAGACGATTATTGTTTATAATTACCCTTCTAAAATTAAAAATTTACTAAAAACACGTAAACATATAAATAAAATATGTGTTTCATTGTGTGTGTAAAGTTGGATTATATATAATTAGGAAAAATTACAATTTTGGTCCTTAAGTTTTTGGTCTAGTTTCTATTTGGTCTATAAGTTTTTAAATGTTACACCTTTGGTCCTTAAGTTTTGAACTTTATTTCAATTTAGTATCTAAATTTCAAAATATTATAATTTTAACTTGAGATTTGAGTTTTATTTCAATTTGGTCCCTAAGTTTCAAGATTTTACATTTTTAACCTCAATTTTTTATTAAATAATCACTTTCAATCATTGATGTCAATTTTTATTAATTAATTAAAAATAACTATGAAAAATTTTAAATTTAATTTTAAAAGTGATAAAATAATGAAACCTAATTAATTATAATTCTTTTTAATGATTTTTAATTTATTACTGTGAATTAAAACTAAAGACGAAGAATGAGTATTTAAGAATAATCAAGGTTAAAAGTGTAAATCTTGAAATATAGGGAATAAAATTGAAGTAAACTCAAATGTCAAAGGTAAACTTGTAACATTTTGAAACTTAAAAGCTAAATTAAAACCAGACTCAAAATTGAAAGACTAATGCCCTCTTTGATAACAATTTGTTTTTATTTTTGTTTTTTAAAATTAAACCTATATACGCTATTTTCACCTCCAAAATTTACATTTGTTATATATTTTTTATCAATGGTTTAACAGCCAAGTCAAATTTTGAAAATTAAAAAAGTAGTTTTAAAAAAATTGTTTTTATTTTTAGAATTTGGCTAAGTATTCAACTATTGTCTTTAAGAAAGATTCAAAAATAAAATGATTACTAAACGATGTTTAAACGTGTAACATTTTGAAACCTAAATCCAAAATCCTAGGGACAAAAATATATTTTTTCCAATAATTTAATTACAACGTATTGTCTCAAAATAAAGCAATTTTGACATTTCGATGTTGAATTTTATAAACTATGATGGGATGGATTGAAAGTCAATAATAGAGGCTAGTGGCTGGCGGATATAACAATATCAACTAGATTTCTTCCTTCTTTTTTTTTTTTTTTTTTTCCTCCTTTTTTAGGTCTAAAGTAAACAATAATTAAATCTTTTTAGTTGCTTGGTAATTGTAAGTAATATTCTCAGATCCTAATATTTAACAAACATTTATTCTATAATAATGCTTGAATTAATTGAAAAACTTGCTTTAATGGCAAGTGATCAAAACAAGTATATATAATTGGATAATTGTTCTATAAAATTGTTGAAAAAATATTTTTAAGTATAACAAAATATCACCGTCTATCACTGATAGATATCTATCGCAGTCTATCATTAATAGAGATGGCATTTTATTATATTTATAAATAATTTGACTTATTTTTCTTTATTTGAAAATAACCTATATATGATTGATATTTAAGGAGAGATTTAATGTCAATATATTTTTCATCCAAAATGCAACAATAATGTGTGTATATGCATAAGTTGATGATCAAAGCAATAAATTGCATTTCTTTATGGGTTTATATGAGTTGCCAATTTGGATGGAGCTTTTCTTTTAAGTAATGATTCATTGTTTACTAGTTGGATTTGGCTTTTGCATTGTTTTGATATTGCAAAGGATATACTAGGCCTCATGTTTTATTTTTAAGAGAAAATCAAAATTAAAGAGAATGATGTGTCCACCATAGGCTAAAAGGAGGAATATTCTTAATTAATTTGTGGCCTAAGATCATTCTTCACATGTTAATTTCATCAATAAACTTTTTTAAAAAATGTTTAATATATCATGAAGTTTTATTTTTTTATTAATAGATTGTTGATGGGTAAGAATTATCTAATAGATTTTTAAACTTTTAAGTTTGTATCAACAAATTCCTTAATTTATAATAAGTTCTTGACAATATTATACATTTAAAAAAATTACTCATTGACTACACATAAAATTGAAAGTTTAGGGTTCCATCAATAGATATAAAATTCAAGTTTATATTTAAGGAACTCAATTAGTTTTAAAAAATGTTAATATGTCAATGACCTATTAGACGTATACTAAAAAAAAAGATATGTTAGACGTGAAATGGATATTCAAATACCTATTGAACATTTTTAAAATTCAAAAAATTATTAGACATACATTAAAAGTTTTAAGATTTATTATATGACACCCAATTATCAGAAGAGAGAATATGAATGAACTAAAATAAGAGAGAATTTGAGAATTTGCAAATATATATGTTTAATAAAAGGTTAAAAGAATTTATATTTGCCATTTCCTACGTTCAATTTTTATCATTGAATCATAAGCACTTTATGACATAGTTAAGTATAGACTTGAATTGAAGTAATCTTATGTCAGTGATCTGAAAATTTTTCTAAGTATGCAAGTGAGAACAAAGTATGTTAGGACAATCTTCACTCTGGAAAACAACTCAAGCCAAGTAAGATATTAGGGTTGTCGGATGTCAATTCCAGATTTTGAATCTTGAACTCAGGACGTCTACAAAACCTTTAGAAATTCAAAAATCAAATAAATACAATCATAAAAAGTTCAAAGGCCAAACTTTATAAGTTACAAAATTATATATATATATAACGAAAATTTGAACATTAGAACTTAAAAGTTGAAAAAAAAGTCTAGAATTAGATAAAATTTAGAGGTTGAAATTGATGCAAGAATATGTTAATTTCATTTTCCACATTTTTCAAATCTAACTTGAATTCAATTCGTAATTCCAAAATACATGACCAAATTAGAACATTTCATTAATGATGTGAACGACAAGAATTTAACAAAAGAAGCTGTTCTAATTCAACCTCGGAGGAGTTATTTTCAAGAAAATTGACCATTTAAAAACTTAAACAAATTCTGAGTTAAAACACATCCACTAATTAAGGAAAGAGAAAGGAAAGTTAGTTAAGGTTGATTAATTAAGATTAATAATTATTCTTTTTCCTTTCAATAACTCTTCTTTAAGATCTGGCCGTGAGCCATTTTTGACGATGAATTAATTATTAATTTTTCAAAGAATTCTTCATAATGATATCACCAAATCTAATTGAGCATTAAAGAAAATTAAAAGAGATTTCTATATTAATTATTTTCAATTCAAGTGAGAATAAAGTGGTAGGAATCTGCCAAAATTAGTCAGCATCTTTGCAATTTAATATAGTAAAATATATGTTTTTTTCTATATCCCAAATGACTAAGCCTAGCTATTATGTTACGTATTAATGATGTCATTTATACTTGGTCTAAAAGCTTCCACAGAAATTTTTAGACAATAATTTAATTTAATGAATTTAGTAAACCAGCCTACTTAGGAAGTTATTTTGAAATAGTCCAACACAATTTTATCATATTTAAATCACTCCGATATATATTTTTATTGATTCAAAATTAATTTTAATTACATGAAAAATAATCAATTTTAAGTGTAAAATCAAACATGATTAACAGCATATTATTTTAAATTAAAATCACTCCTTATTTGAAGATAAATACCGTAACAATTCACAAAGGTGGTTTATATATTAGTTTTATACTGTCAAAAAAGTAAGACTATTGACTTTTAAGACATTCAATTTCAGGTTGTGCCTTAAATTAAGGAACTAAACCTTTCTTTTTAACTTGGATGTGTAGTGATGGATATTCGAATCTTAAACTTTTTGATCGAGAATGATATTTATCTAAATCAGTTGAATTAAATTCAAGTTACCAATTAAGGAACTAGCTAGACTTCTTTTTTTCCCATCCTCGACTTGTTAGAGTAAGGATTCGAGTCTCACACTTTTTGGTCAATACTATATAACTAAACTAGTTAAACTAAGTAAACCAAGTTAAAAATTAAGAAACTACATTTAATTACTTGTTAGAATATGAGATAATAAAATTCGTACTACTTAAACTCCCAAAGAATGTTAACCATTATGAGTTGGCCTATTGATAAATAAAGGATCATGATTTTGATAATGGATTAAGAAGTCATAGATTCGATTTAGGGTGACCACCTATTTAAGGATTTAATATCCTATGAATTTTCTTAACATCTAAATGTTTTAGAATAGATTGGTTATCTCATAAAATTAGTCGAAGTACGAGAAGGATTTTCAATTATTCGCTTGCAAAAGAAAATTTCCTCATTATCTAAAAACCATAAAGAAAAAAGGGGTCGATGAGTTTACCTCATCAAACAAATTTTCTTGGTTAAAAAGGAAAGGTCAAGGGGAGGTGATAATTTCGTTTCATAATGAACCAAATTCTCATATGTTGACTAAGTAAGAATATTAGTTTGGCAGGTGTATCGCAACTATCTTATAAATAATGTAAGGTCTCCTCTATCTTTTCCACGTGAGGTTTTCAACACGTTCCCCTAAAATGTTGTCTCTTTGAACTCATCATTTTTGGATTGAATCTCATTTTTTTTAATCGAAAGTCCATTTAGACTTTATGAAATCAAAATAAATTAGCTATAACGAGAGTAACACATATATCTTAAGAAAGGATATTACGACATAAAGTTGTATCCCGATCTTGATCAACTTTTGCCCTTGAGATTTCTTTGGAGTTTTGAAATTAAACAAGCATGAGAGTTTGAAAGTGATGTGTTGAAAACTAGGGAAAAAAGAAGAGAATCCCACACACAAATTAGCTTTTAGAGCCACATCTTGTCAAGATCTACAATTGCCCTTGAACTTTGCCGACAATAGTGCCCAAGAGAATTGTTGAAAATTTATATATTCTTTGCTTTTTACGCATGGCCCTTCTTTCATTCATTATCATAATATTGCATGCACTGAAATTTTATTTTATTTTATGTTATGGTTGAGGTGAAAATACATTCAAAGTACAAAAAAAGAAGTGATATCTTATTACCACCTTTTGTTATATTTCCAATAAACCCTTTTCTTTTCTTTTATTTGTTTGTGTTTGTAAACATCTTTAACGTTCTGTCTCTAAATTTTAAAAGTTAGAGGAAATGATTCGAATTGGAATGATCAAGAAATTAAGTTGCAACTTTTGTAGTGACATTTGTGAAAACATTACACATTTCTCTTGTGACAATATCCTTGCAAGGACAAGTTTCGTATTATATGAAATGATTGTTGGATTTATCATATTGGTCACATGACCAAGTGAATTGTATGGAAATAAATGGGAAAAAAAGTTATGAGTATCTCCTAAAACTTCGGTGATATGGGACAAGGCCCAAATATCGTAATACTTGTTTTATTTAATAAGGTTAAGTCATAGTTTAAGTATTTCATGATGATATGATATTATCCGATATCGTAATACTTGTTTTGTTTAATAAGGTTAAGTCATAGCTTAAATGTTTCATGATGATATGATATTATCCATTTTAAATTTTAGTCTATACGCTTTTACTTTTGATTTCATCTCAAGACATGTATATTGTATAAATGTTTCGCCATGTTAATGGAGTATTTTGACTTCGGCGATGGGGGAAGACAAATTTTTTTGAACCTTTGTTTTTTAGGTTAAAATATCATTTTGATTTATATACTTTGAGTTTTGTTCTACTTTAATCCATGTATACCTATAAATGTTCAAATTTAGTCATTCTAGTTTCAACATATCTCCAAAAGTCAAAAGTATTAATTTGAAGTTAATTTTAATTTAATGGGACAGTTACATATATAACAATCAACCCAAAGTATTAGCAAATGCAACACAATGCAAATGAATTTGTAGGTATAATTGAATTTAAATTCAACTCGAAGAGTTCATCAGCAACAAAGTCTATCAATGATAGAAATCTACCAACGATAGAGTATATCGGTGATGAGAGTCTATTAGCGCTAGAGTCTATCACGATGGATTTTGCTATCTGTAATAATAGAATTTTATCACCAATAGATTCATATCAATTATCGACTTCTATCACTAGTAAAAAAAAAATTATAACCAATAGAAGTATATCATTGATAGATTGATATCAATAAAGAGTCTATCACTGATATTCAAACAATGATTAAAGTCTTATGACTTATAGACTTATATTATTAAAAATCTATCAAACGATAATCAATAACAGATTTCACATAGCATAAAGAAATCTATCACTTACATAGAAGGCTACCCATAGACTTTTATTACATACTTTTAAGCTCCAATCGTAGATAGTTTAGCTACAGTTTAATTGTTTCTAGTTCTTATGATTTCTTCCAAAAAAATTGCATCAAATTACTTTGAATCTTCTGTTGAATTATCAATGAAAGAGATGGAGAAGACAAAATTAGAGGAAGAACATGAGAAAATGAAAAATGAAAATATTTGTTTAAAATTTATTAGGGATAGAAAAGATAGAATATATGTTAGGTGTGCATTGGGATTGAAATCTACTAGTCATAATAATCTATCATTGATAGATTTAGATTATAAATTAAAAATATGTTAGTAATAAACTTCCATTATAATAAATTCCTAACTATTACCTATAGTGATAAACCTCTTTTACAATTTCTTTTAGCAAAAAGTTAATAATATAAACATAGGAACTAAATCTTAGATATTTGAAAGGTAGATGAATTAAAATAAAAACAAGTCATAAGTATTTGGATGAAAATGAAAGCATCAAATTTGATTGGTTGTTGGTATAAAAATGAAAAGTAACACGTGTGGGGAATTTTGAATATATTATAAAGCATGTGGAATTGAATTTGAAAAGACAAAGACAATGGCGAATGTCATACCCATTTGAAAAGAAACATTATATTAATGACATCGATATCACAATGCCCTTTGGCCGACACCTCCCAATATCACCACTTCCTTAATTAAGGTATACTCTAACGTTTGACGGATGTCGATGTCGATAGAAATGATCAAATTCTCGATTTTTTTTAATAATTTCGACGAAAATATCGATGTTGATAGATATTTTTTTTAAATATATATATAGGACAAATTGCAATAACTACTCCTAAAATATGGTGGTAATTATAATTATAATTTCAAATATGAAAATTAAGTAAAAACTAAATCCTCATAGTTTAGGAGTGATTTTTGTAATTTGTACCAAAATATAGAATTCAAAATATTAAAAACATTTAAATTAGTAAATAAATAGTCTTATTTTTTGAACAAGTTTTAATGTTAATTATTAATAATTTTATTCATATTAGTAACATTTTATTATTTACTTTTTGTGTTCCATATTTTTTTGACGATATCAAGGAAATGTCGATTCACCGCTCTATATATATATATATAATATTGAAACTAATACCAACATTTAGAGAATATTCACTTTTTCCTTTTTTCTCTTTTTTTTTTTTTTCCTTTTTTTTCTTTTTCTTTTTTTTTTTTTTTTTCCTGGAAAGGGGCATATTCACCTTAATTCCTTTCAACTTTTTTCCTCTCTTTCTTTCTTTCTTCTTTTTTTTTTTTTTTTTTTTTTTTTTTTTTTTTTTTTATAATCATAAATATATCAATTAAGTAAAAAGTATTAACAGATATAGTATAATGCAAAAAATTTACAGATATAGAAAAATTTAAATCCAACCATTAGAGCCTATTAGTGATAAATCATATCGTTAATAGGAATTTGTCAGTTACAGAATTTATCATTAATAGAAGTGTATCAGTGATAAAATCTATTATCGATAGATTTTGTTATATCTGTAAGTCTTTGATTAGGGTGTTCATGGGTTGGGTTGAGTTGTAAGACTTTTTAGACCAAATCCAATTGTTTGAGTTGTAAATTTATTCAACCCAAATAACCCTTATTAAAAAATGAACTCAACCCAATCCAACCCAACCATGAAATTCTTGGATTGGGTTGGTTCAAGTTAATCTAGTCATTTATTTAAATTTTTATTCTAAAATGAAGCAAAATGTAAATATGTGAAAATCTAATTTAATTATTTTCATATATTGAATTAAGATGAACAACTCAATTTCAATTTATATAGTGAAAATTTTCTTTTTAAAATGCAAAGAAATTACTTTTAAAAATTGTTGAAGAATAAATTATTTTAAAATATTGGAATTAAATAAAATTAAAAATCAATATATATACAAATAACTGTGTTATAAGTAATAAAAAATGTATATTTTAGAGTTAAAAATAAATTTAAGTTAATTCAGGTTGTTTTGGGTTATATTATATTAAGAAATAAAAACAAAATTCTGTTAGTTTTTCCTATTTTATAGTCTGTTAGTTTGTTGGGCTCCGGTTTGTTAAGCCCATTTTATTTTCTCTTTCATCACTCTGTTTCTGCTTGCTCTATATAAAGAACAGAGTTCATTGTATTTATTCTATTGATCTATCAATGAAGAGAATGATCCTCTTATTTTATTCAATGTGGTAATATGATATCATAGAGAATTTTTTTTCACATTGAATCACTCTTCGATTGATCACCTTTTGACACACTTTCAGATCGTCCCTGTTTGAGAACTCATCCTCGCCATGTCTATAGGAGAAGATTTAACACCTATGAATTTGAGGATTCCACCTCTAATGAATACTGATCTGGAAGTGCAATTGAATCTGTATCTCCTACATCATTCGATTGTTTCGACTACTAATCTTGTATCTCAACCACTTGTTGGATCAAGCAACTACTCATCATGGAGTAAAGCAATGCGTCTGGCACTTTCTAGTAAGAACAAATTAGGGTTTATCATTGGAACAATTCAGAAACCATCGATGGCAGGAAGTCTGATGTCCATCTGGCAGTGTAACAATGATGTCATTATGTCTTGGATCATTAATTTGGTATCCAAAGAAATTGTTGCAAGCCTCGTTTATACTGGAAATGTAAAAGAAATATGGGATGAATTGAAAGAAAGATATCTTCAGTCCAACGGTCCTCATGTCTATCAGTTGAGAAAAGATCTTGTGACAACGACACAAAGTAATTCCTCTGTTGAAACATATTATGCTAAAATCGCTACAATATGGTAAAATCCTATTGAATATTGCCCTGTTGATGAATGCCATTGTGGATGTTCGAAGAAAATGATTGAATTCCTTAATGCCGATTTTTTTCATGATCTTTCTTATGGGGTTGAATGAATCATACAATCAAATTCAAGCTCAAATTCTCTTAATTGATCCTTTGCTAGCTATCAACAAAGTTTTTTCACTGATAATTCAAGAAGAAAGATAGAGATCCATTGGTTAGAATTCTTCATCAACTGAATGTAGGATTATATCAACAGCAGCAGAAGCACAAGGATCATTTAAGCACTCAAATTCATTAATTTTGGCATAATATAAAGCATGCTTCTGTAAAAAAAATGGGTTTCAAGACAAACCTCTTGTAGAACTTCTTCAAAGCTCCTTCTCTAGCTGCAATCTTCTCCATATCTTATTGGAGAACACCTCAAGATCTTTCCCACTATTCTCTTGGTGCTCTAGATTGAGTTGTGGGATTCAAAACAAGCTAAATCAAGGGATGAAGGAGAAAAGCTCACTACTGCAATCTTGTTGAAAAACCTTTCTTTAAACCAGTTTTTCTCTCAAAAACTCTATAGATTGCATGCCCGATTTTCACACCAATCTCTTCATTATATTGCAGATCAACATGCAAAGAGAAGAGTTGCAAGAGTTGCAGCTCATGCTAGGAGAAGACAAGGCCAAAATGTTGCTTCATGTGTGAGCTACTTCAAAGATAGATAATGGAAAAACTCATTTTTCCATTTTGTGTTTTGTTTTCTAATTTTCCAATTTTATCCAAAAATCAAAATATGATTTTAAAAAATGAAAATTTAATTAATTTAATATCAAATATTAAATTAATTTTAACACATATCCATCTTTATATATTTAAACCATATTTAAATATATAAATTCTCCTATTCCGTTTAATTCTAAAATTAAACATATAATTCTATCTCATATAATTACTAATTCTCTTAATTCTAATTTGAACGTTTCAAATTAACTTATCACGCTATTATAGAACTAGTTCGTTATGAGCTAGTAGGGGGACCTCGCGGACCTACAGATCATGGGCTCCAACGATCCGAGATTAATCGGCTAAACTCATTAGACCAAATTAATCTCCATTCATTAACTAATGGGGTCACTCCATTAAAGCCCATAGTTGCACTCCCTTCACTGTAGATATATTATGTCCACATGATTTAACCATAATCAGCAGGTCGACCCTTCACAGGTTGTTCGTAATAACGATTGGGTCAAATATCTGTTTTACCCTTGAGATTACGTCTTATTCCTCAAGTCCCTACTGATCCTCTAATGAACAACTGGTTTGTGATCTAATCACTAAACCAAACTCTCTCAATCCGGTGAGAAGGTGGGGCCCCTTGTTCAAGACATGGATTCAGTACTTGAGTGAACAACCTTTCTCCTATCCCTAAATCGGGTAGGTGTGAACTCCGTCTTGCACCCTATGTCCCCAGTTATCTATCTGATCTTACCCCTGAAATGGGAGTCTTATTGAGTCAGCGCTGTTAAGCCAACCCTCAACTATGCAAATCTAAGGGCAATCTCGAAAAATAGAAGTTCATAGTTAGCTCAGGATTAAGATCGAGTTACCTAGGTCATCTAGGTGAAATGGTCAGTCTTAAACAGTAAACAGTGATATAAAGTAAGAGTGACTTATTTCTTGGTCTTGATCTTATGCAAACTCATTGCATAGGACGCCCCCACTCCTCATGTCATAACATGTACGAATTAGGATCACATCGTATGTAGCACTTTACAACTCTTTATAACAACTACAGAGTAGGCCGCATCCAATGGTGTTACCAAAATAAGGTACCCAACCTTATTTATGTACCATAGATCATTTTGACTATTTTCTCGAACCCGATCCACTCTTATGTCTCCACATAAAGTTCAAGTACTCATACTACAGTCATGGGTCTTAGTTTATTGGATTTAGATTTTCATACAATTTATGAGATCAATAACAAGTATATTGATCATAGAAAACATTTATCATTTTACAAACTGCGAGTTTTTAGAACATAAAACCCAACACTGAATCATCACCTTAATGGCAAATACTGATGAAAACAAAAAGAGTGAACCTGATAAGTCTAAAAGGAAAGATGGACAACGTCTGATATGTTCCAACTATGGAATAAAGGGACACATTGTGGATAAATGTTATAAACTTCACGGATATCCACCAGGCCATAGATTATACAATTCTTCTATTCATCAGAAAAATGCTATCTTCAACTCATCTTTTCCCAATGTAACAGCATCAGAGAAAACCAATACTGTAGGGAGATTTAATCAATCAGCATTCTTTGCAAGTTTCATTAATGATCAATATTCACAATTGATGACTATGCTGCAGCCTTATCTCTCTTTTCCACGGAATGAATGTATCATCAAAACTGAAACCACTCATGTAGTAGGTATATGTCATTCTCCATTTGCACCTACAAATAGTGATAGTATTATTTGGGTTTTAGATTCAGGAGCTTCAAGTTATATATCCCATAATCGATCTCTATTTGCAAATATGAGAACTGCTCATAACATATTAGTTTTCTTGCCTAACCAAACTAGATTCATGGATGAATTCATTGGTGAAATCATTTTACAGAAGGATTTTTTGCTTCATGATGTCCTCTTTGTCCCAAAATTTGCATATAATTTGTTGTCTGTCAGTGCCTTACTTAAAGATCAACGTTATTCCATTCATTTTTCTAAAGATAGTTTGTAAAGACCCGGCCCCCTAGGACTTAGGTTAGATCGTTACTAAAATAAATGCATGCACAAAATTTAAAACGACGCTCAATTATGTTGAAATAAATGTTAATTAAACAAGAGAAGTTCAAAAGACATTTATTAAATGCAATGGTTAAAACAATAATAGGGTACCCATAATTCGTAAAGACTATTAAAAATATATAAAAGAAATAATCCGTAATAATAAGTTTAAGACAGTAAAACTAAACATTTAAAAAAAATAAAAATAAAAATAAGGACTCTAAATGTCATGATGCGAAAGCGTAAAAACCAGTCCCAGTGGCACGATCACGGATTCCGCTGCGCCATCGCTGATGCATCTCTACCCTTACCTGAAATACAACATGAAAAATAGTGAGTATAACATACTCAGTAAGTAACCCCACCACTGGGGTCAGGCTAGACATCTATGTCCTCTAGATACCTACCTACGACACATAAACAAAAGGAACAAACGAGAGACTGAGCCCTATCCTATTGTAGTTAAGTATGCCCACAAAACTAGTGAACCCCGAAGGGATCAAAACTGATAAATCTCGAAGGAAACACAAACTGGTGAATCCCGAAGGAAACACAAACTGGTGAATCCCGAAGAAAACACAAAACTGATGAATCCCGAAGGAAACACAAACTGGTGAATCCCAAAGGAAACACAAAACTAGTGAATCCCAAAAGAAACACAAAACTGGTGAATCCCGAAGGAAACACAAACTGGTGAGCGTCTAACTAATCAATGAGGATAGTCACACAGTCTCAACGTTTTAAGAATCAACATTGTACAATTCTAAAACATACATGAAAATCCTTGATACCATGGCTCCATCACATACACATGATTATTGACAACATATCATACTACATTCATGTTACCTTACATCATAATCCCATAGCATGCAAGTATGCTTCAACACCAGCAGATCAGATATCAACATATGAAAACACATACTCTCACATACTAACGATCAAGTGCCTAGGTGTATCTTTAAACAAAACAAAACCCGTGCCAAAACTTACTTGATTCAGATCATACTATCAGTCAACATGTTAATATTTACCATAACATACACTTATCACATGAGCATACAAATAAAACCTAGTCTGTGGGCAGTTTCAATGATAAGATTACTTACCTCGAAGTCAAATTTAGATATTAATCCAAGCTAATGATCTCCAACCAAATAAGTCCTGAATTGAGTCCCCTAATACATACATAATACTAAATTTCAGTCTTGGAACCAGAACCCAAACATACAAATTGAATCCAATGATCACCAATTAACTTACCCAAATGAAACTTGATCAACAAACACTCGCAAGATTTCGACTCCAAAATCTCCTCTTAACAGATTTTAAAACTCAATGGATGACGACTTGGAACCTTCAAGAATACTAAAATTAAACCATTCTTTAGTCCAATAATCAATGGGTGCCCAACAACCAACAACAAGGATCATAACGCTTACCAAACTACTTGTCGAACAAACTCGAATCCGTTGGGCAACACGTTGCGCACTCTTAAGTACTCTAGTCTTGGATCTAAATCCCAAATATAATAGGTATCAACAAAAAGGAAAATTCACAATTTTAATGGGGAATCCAAAACCTTCAAAACTCAACTGACCTCACCTAAACTTACCAACATTCGTCGAAATCCGACGAACGACAGTGGAGGAAGGCGGTGACCAGTGGAGGTCGACAGCTGGGCTCAAACAATGGGCTGAACGAGTGGCGAACGAAGCTGGGTTTCTGGTCGTGCGAGTCTGCAGCTGGAGAGAACGTGAGACGACGGTTGAAACGGTGAATGAGGCTGGGTTTCGGATAGAGGGGCGGTGGACGAGCGGATCCAGAGGGCGAGGCTGAGCTCTGCAACGATGCAGCAGAATCAGGTTGGGTTGGCGGTGGTAGAGACGACTCGGACCGACGTCGGCGGAACGCTGGTGGCTGGAGGCGGCGAACGAAGCTGCGTCGAAGGCGGCTGGAGAAACGAAAACAAAGGGGAGGGGCTAGGTCTTTAGGTGGCGCAAGGAAGAAAAAGAGAAGGGTTGTTTTATAAATAATAATAATAATAATAATAATTTATAAGGAAATAAAATAAACTCTTTATTTTATTCTTTTCCTTATTCTACTATAAATTTATTCCTGTCATTAATTTCTAAATTGAACAGTTTCCAAGGTTAAAAATAAATTCCTACACTTACACTGGAAATCCAAAATTCCAAAAAAATGCCTTCCAATAATAAAATATTAAAATTACATTAATACTAAAAAAATACAGGGTGTTACATTCTTCCCTCCTCAAAGAACTTTCATCCTCGAAAGTTCATTCCTGAAAAAGCTCCGGGTACTAGGCCTTCATCTCATCCTCTCGCTCCCAGGTAGCCTCATTAAACTGGTGATTCTGCCACAGGACTTTCACAAAAGCAATTTCCCTATGGCGCAATGTCTTTACTTCTTGGGCGAGGATCTCTACAGGCTCCTCTTCGTAGCTCAAGTTGTCGTTCAACTGCAAGGGCTCGAAGTCAACTACATGGGATGGGTCTGTCACATATTTCCTTAGCATCGAAACATGGAAGACATTATGAACTGAAGACAACGCTGGGGGCAAAGCCAAACAGTAAGCTACAGGGCCAACTCGTTCCAGGACCTCGAAAGGCCCAATGAATCTCGGACTCAACTTTCCTTTCCTACTAAACCTCAGAATACCTTTCATGGGTGCCACCTTTAAGAATACTTTCACCCCAGTCTCGAATTTCACGTCCTTACGTCTTACATCGGCATAGCTCTTCTGTCTGCTATGGGCTATCTGCATACGAGTCCTGATCTTCTGTATGGCCTCATTTGTGGTCTGCACCAATTCAGGTCCTAACAACCTCCTCTCTCATCCTCAACCCAACACACAGGGGACCTGCAACTCTTCCCATATAAGGCCTCAAAGGGTGACATCCCAATAGTGGATTGGTAGCTGTTATTGTACGCAAACTCCATTAAGTGCAAATGAGCATCCAAGCTTCCTAAAAACTCTATGGCACAGGCACGTAACATGTCTTCCAGTATCTAATTCAATCTCTCTGTCTGCCCATCAGTCTGAGGGTGGAACGTTGTATTGAAGTTTAACCAGGTCCCCAAAGTCGCCTGGAGACTCTTCCAGAAGTTAGACGTGAAACGAGGGTCTCTGTCTGACACAATGGACACGAAGTACTCCATGTGTCTTACCACTTTCTTAAATGTATAGTCTGTCCCACTATTCACTGAAAAGGTGGACTTTCCAGGTATGAAAATGTGCTAGCTTTCGTAAGTCTGTCTACAATGACCATACAAGTGAAAACCCTTTAACTGTCCGAGGCAACCCACGATGAAAGTCCATAGACACATGCTCCCCAACTCTATCTGGTACTATTTAAATGGTTAAACAAGCCTGTTCTGGCCTCTGCCTCGGGCCTTTACCTGCTCGCACACCAAACAACTTACTCACTCCGCAACCTCTCTTTTCAATCCATTCCACCAATAGTAAACGTTTTATGATCCTGGTAACACCTTGTGCTACGGGGGAATCGAAGAATAAGGGAACTAAGAAGCCTGACAATAACTCATCCTTAATGTCACTGTAACCGCTGCACACACAAACGTCGTCGTGCCCCTGGCCACCTTCTGTTGACACTGAGAATTCGCTGATTTGGCACCTGAAACTCCACTTCTAACGAACTCCTCCTCCAATAGGTCATCTCGCTGCACATCAATAATCTTCTGCCTTAGGTCTTGGTGCCACCCGACAAACTGTGGGCTAAACTGTGTCGTGACTCCTATGGCTACCTGCAATCTCTACCCTCTTCAGTTTCTCTCTCCCCGATGGTGATCTATCCGGTAAATGAACGCGTGTAATGGGCCCACCTTTCTGCTTTAAGCATGCTACAATTGGCTTTGCTGTTCCCCGGTGGTCAAAATTTCACAGTCATACATCTTACTAGTTCCAACCACCTTCTTTGCCTATGTTTAACCCCTTCCTACAGTGAAAAGTCGATCAAATCGTTGTGGTCCCGGTGAAGACCGTAATATTTTCTCCAGTATAAGTAATATCTCCAGGAGGAATCAAAGAGGAGAAAAACCCA
Organism: Benincasa hispida; assembly: GCF_009727055.1. Taxonomy (NCBI): domain Eukaryota; kingdom Viridiplantae; phylum Streptophyta; class Magnoliopsida; order Cucurbitales; family Cucurbitaceae; genus Benincasa; species Benincasa hispida. Next base: position 4,283,926 of record NC_052353.1, read on the forward strand.
TGCGTTGCATAACGAATCCAAGTCATGCCGTGGGATAATTCTGTTTCGGTGCTTCTTTAAGCTGGACGTGAAGCTAAGAACTTACTCACCCCTGCTGGCATCAAATACGCATCCCAACCCCCTCTTGGATGCATCACTGAAAATGACGAACGACCACCTGATCTCGTCCATACTATGAAACTGGGGCTGAAACCAACCTTTGTCTTGAGGTTTTGGAAACTGCTTCACAAGCCTCATTCCAAAAACAAAGTGTTGCCGCCTTACCGGTCCAAGCTGAGTTAAGAGGGCGGCTATGCAAGAGAAGTCTTTCACAAACCGTCTATAGTAGCTTGCTAACCCCAGGAAACTGCGTACCTCACTGACCGTGCTTAGATGAGCCCAACCCGTAACTGCCTCTACCTTTGCAGGATCCATTGAGACACCTTCCTTGGATACCACATGCTCTAGAAAATACACCTACTTCAATCAAAATTCACATTTAGAAAACTTAACATATAGATTATTGGCCCTCAACGTCTCCAAAACTTTCCGCAAATGCTCCCCATGCTCGGCCTCTGTCTTGGAATAAATCAAAATATCATCAATAAAAAAATTCACGAAGGTGTCGAGGAATTCCTTGAACACCCTATTTATCAGATCCATGAACACTGCTGGTGCATTCGTTAGACTGAATGACATCACTATGAACTCATAATGTCCATACCTCAAACGGAAAGCTGTCTTGGGTATGTCACTGTCCTTTATCCTCAGCTGGTGGTACCCTGACCGGAGGTCAATCTTAGAGAATACCGTATCTCCCTGTAACTCGTCAAACAAATCATCGATCCTGGGAAGGGGATATTTATTCTTGACGGTCAACTCTCTATAATCAATGCACAGAGTAACGATCCATCCTTCTTTTTCATAAACAAAACGGGTGCACCCCATGGTGACACACTAGGGCGAATAAAACCCTTGTCCAACAACTCCTGCAATTGGACCTTCAGTTCCTTCAACTCTATCGGGGCCATCCTGTACAGAGCCCTTGAAATAGGGGTTGTGTCTGGCTCCAATTCAATGGCAAAATCTATCTCTCGCTGCGGGGGCAATCTGGGAAGGTCTTCTGGAAACACATCTGGAAAATCCCTCATTACTGGCTCCAAAGTCAAGGTAACTTCATTCTCCCTAGTGTTTACCACACTGGCCAAAAAGCCCTAGGCTCCTTGGCCGAATAGCCTACTGACCTTCAATGCAGATATCACCTTGGGTAGGACTACGGTCCTAACCCCTTTAAACTTAAAACTGACTCCTGTAAGAGGGTTAAAGATAACCTCCTTACGAGAGCAATCTATACTGGCATGGTTAGCAGCTAACCAATCCATGCCTAATATAACATCAAAATCGCGCATATCTAAAATTATCAGGGTTACATTTAATGCGTGATTGGCTACCTCTACCTGACATGCTTTTATTTTTTCTGTAGCTAACATGATCTCTCCCGATGGAGTGGAAATAGAAAATGCAAATGGCAACAGTTTTGAGTCTAACATGGCATGTCTCACAAATACAGCAGATATAAACGAGTGCGAAGAACCAGAGTCAAATAGAACAAGAGCATGGTGTCCCAAAATGAGAAGTGTACTTGTCATCACGGTGCCTAACTTCTCGGCCTCACATCGAGTGGTAGCACATTTATTTATATTATCCTTAGTTGTTCTAAATTTCATTGGCCAGTTCTGGGCCTCCCTGGAACAACCCCCTACGGAGGGACCAACCCCTTCCTCGAGAACGTTCTTGTGCCTCACAAGGCGCTCATTCTCTTTGGTGCATCTATATGCCATATTTCTGTTCCTCTTTTCTGGGCTCTTACCATCGGAAACAAATTCCCAGATGTCGTGTAATAAACAACGTCTACCCTTAAATGGTTGATACGTATACCCCACAAGTATGTTCGCATTGTCGGCTCTATACCTCCTTTTGCCAATTATCCTCCAGCACCTGGACTCAGTCTGTCGTATTCCCACTGGACCGCTGAGAGTTCAGCACAGTCGTTCTAACGCGGCCTCTGCTGATGTTCACGAGTTCTCTGTGCTCAATTCTCTTATCTTTGATACTGACCATCTGACGTACAGTAGTCCTAATTATACCGAGGGAGTGACACTCACACTGTATTACCCTCCCCCCTGGAGTCAGCGCGACCATCAATCCTCACACAAGCGGCTTCGGAGCAAGATGAACAGTATGGCTATGCTGAGATCTCAAAAAGGCAGCACCATTCCCACCCATCTGAGTACTGGATAATTGTAGCGCACACCGCGATCCTTCTCCTATGATCAGACACTCCACTGTATATAATCTCTTTGGTACTTACTTATGCCGTTTTCGGTGGCACCTAGTTTAGGAGCAAACTAAGTCAGCTTATCGAATTGCTCGTACTCATCCATTGACATAACGCCTTGCTTCAGGTTCAAGAATTCTGCCTGCTTATTGTATCAGGTGTTGGCCAAAAAGTACCTCTCATAAAAACGTTCCTTGAACTGTTTCCAGGTTGCAAGGTCACCTCCAATATCGATAATCTTTTCTGCCAAACGCCACCAGATTGTTGCGTTACCAATCAGCATGAAGACTGCGCATTGCAGCTTGTGCTCTTCCAGGCACCTCATAAAACAGAAAATTGTCTCGATGGATGACAACTACAGTTCTGCCTTGGTGGGGTCCCCTAATGATCCATCAAAAGCGTGAGGGTCATACTTCCGGAAATCCCTTAAATGTTTGGCCTCGAGAGACAGGCGCTACGTGTCCTTGTCCTGCGGACAGGTTTGTCGTAACGGCTTGGGTGGCATCGGTTCCTCCTGAGCCTGAATCTGGGCAGGCTGTTCTGCCATCGTGCTACGGATCAGTTCCTGCAGCTTCCCCATCAGAGTGGTTGCAACAGCTTCACTAATTCGGGCTTCCATTGCCTTTTCATCCACTTGGGTCATAGGCGAAATTGGCTCCGCCGGAGTAGTCTGACTACTCCCCTCTTTCTCCGCTTGCATTTCTTCTCTAACTGTTTTCCTTGTTCTACACTTAGGTGCCATGTTCTGTCATAAATTCGTAAGTCAACTAACTATTTTTGGGCCTTTCTCAGACACCATGCATTTAAGACACTACATCACTATTTTCACATATGTATTGAAATTTTCATTAGTAGAAAGTACCTGGCGATGAAGAGGAATCCGTTACTGGCCACGGGGACTATCTAGAGTTACGTAGTAAGTCAGTCTACATAACCCAAAACAAGGGCTCTGATACCAACTATAACGACCCAACCCCTTAGGACTTAGGTTAGATCGTTACTAAAATAAATACATGCATAAAATTTAAAACGACGCTCAGTTATGTTGAAATAAATGTTAATTAAACAAGAGAAGTTCAAAAGACATTTATTAAATGCAATGGTTAAAACAATAATAGGGTACCCATAATTCGTAAAGACTATTAAAAATATATAAAAGAAATAATCCGTAATAATAAGTTTAAGACAGTAAAACTAAACATTTAAAAAAATAAAAATAAAAATAAGAACTCTAAATGTCATGATGCGAAAGCGTAAAAACCAGTCCCAGTGGCACGATCACGGATTCCGTTGCGCCATCGCCGATGCATCTCTACCCTTACCTGAAATACAACATGAAAAATAGTGAGTATAACATACTCAGTAAGTAACCCCACCACTGGGGTCAAGCTAGACATCTAAGTCCTCTAGATACCTACCTACGACACATAAACAAAAGGAACAAACAAGAGACTGAGCCCTATCCTATTGTAGTTAAGTATGCCCACAAAACTGGTAAACCCCGAAGGGAACAAAACTGATAAATCCCGAAGGAAACACAAACTAGTGAATCCTGAAGGAAACACAAACTGATGAATCCCGAAGGAAACACAAACTGGTGAATCCCGAAGGAAACACAAAACTGGTGAATCCCGAAGGAAACACAAACTGGTGAATCCCAAAGGAAACACAAAAATGGTGAAACCCAAAGGAAACACAAAACTGGTGAATCCCGAAGAAAACACAAACTGGTGAGTGTCTAACTAATCAATGAGGATAGTTACACAGTCTCAACGTTTTAAGAATCAACATTGTACAATTCTAGAACATACATGAAAATCCTTGATACTATGGCTCCATCACATACACATGATTATTGACAACATATCATACTACATTCATGTATACCTTACATCATAATCCCATAGCATGCAAGTATGCCTCAACACCAGCAGATCAGATATCAACATATGAAAACACATACTCTCACATACTAACGATCAAGTGCCTAGGTGTATCTTTAAACAAAACAAAACCCGTGCCAAAACATACTTGATTCAGATCATACTATCAGTCAACATGCTAATATTTACCATAACATACACTTATCACATGAGCATACAAATAAAACCTGGTATGTGGGCAGTTCCAATGATATGATTACTTACCTCAAAGTCAAATTTAGATATTAATCCAAGCTAATGATCTCCAACCAAATAAGTCCTGAATTGAGTCCCCTAATACATACATAAGTACCACTAACTTGAATATAAATTCACTGAATTCTAATGATAGTATGTCTACTGCTATACATGATTATATGCATAATGATCAGTTGATAGAACCAGAGGTTACTACTTCAGTACCTGATGTAACAGTAGCCGTTTCTTCTACTAAACCAACTTTAAGACGATAAAAAAGGCAACACAAGCCACCTTTCTATTTGAAAGACTTCCATTGCAACATTATAACCAACACTCCTACTCAATCCATATCTCCATTTTTTTTTTGGCAAATATCTTTCCTATGATATTTACTCATCAGCACACAAAGCATATATGTTGAATGTCGCCATAGTCTGTGAACCTACTTTTTATCATCAGGCAGTCAAATTCAAGGAATGGAGAGATGCTATGGACAGTGAAATTGATGCTATAGAGAGAAACAACACTTGGACAATTGTGTCTTTGCCAAAAGGACATCACACAGTGGGTAACAAATGGGTATATTGTGTGAAATACTCTTCTAATGTGAAATACTCTCCTAATGGGATCATTAATCGTTACAAGGCCAAACTTGTGGCTAAAGGATACAACCAGCAAGAGGGTATTGATTTCTTTGACACATTTTCACCAGTAGCTAAAATTGTTACAGTGAAAATAGTCCTTGCTTTAGCTACCTTGTATAATTGGCCCTTGGTATAGATGGACATCAACAATGCATTCTTGAATAGAGATCTATTTGAAGAAGTCTTCATGACTCTACCTTTGGGATACAAGACTTTCGAAGTACCAAAAGTGGGGGAACATCTTGTTTACCGGTTAAACAAATCCATTTATGGTCTTAATTAGGCTACACGCAATGGTTTATCAAATTTTCAAGTGCTTTATCTCATATGGATTTCGGCAGTCAAAGTCAGATTATTCACTTTTTACTAGAGGACGTACTGATACATTTAGTGCATTGTTAGTCTATGTTGATGATATTATCATCACAAGTCCCTCATCTGATGAAATTGCTACTGTAAAAAAACATGTTTAAGATGCACTTCTTATTGAAGGATTTGGGGCAAGCGAAATACTTCTTAGGTTTAGAACTATCTCATTCTAACCAAGGTCTACTGATATCCCAACGAAAATATTGTCTTCAAATCCTTGAAGACACAAGGTTTCTTGATGCTAAACCTGCCTTGTTACCTATGGATCCGAATCTTAAGCTTTCAAAAGATGAAGGAGCAACATTGTCTGTGTTGGAATTGGTGTCCTACATCTACAGGAGTCTCGTTGTTTTGTAAAGATACACATTGTTTAATGAATAAAATAAGTGTTATTTAATTCTGGCATTTACTCATATCCAATAAACAAAGCTCATTGGTTATCTTATGTGAACTTAAGCATGTATTGTTATATACAAGTGGATCATGCCTTAAGTGATAACCTAAATAGGTCTGTAGTATAAGGATTAAGGTGGGATACCTGATCTTGGTGACACTACGGATATGACTCATTTTTATAGAGGTTTGCAAGTGTTCTAAAGCTACTACATATGATAAATTCTGTCATTCATGTGGAGAAGTGCGAGTGGAGTGTTCTATACAAAGAGTTTGTATAAGACCTGGACCACGAGATGACTAGACTCTGTTATATAACGTCGTTGATGCTAAGGACTTGCATTTCACCTAAACGACCATAGGTAACACGACCTCAATTTTTTTTTTTTTTTTTTTTTGAACTCCTACCTTTGAGGGTGGTCGCTTTGGATTATTATGCGTGAGAGTGGCCTAATTGCCAACTCAACATGCCTACCTTTTCGGGGACTTGTCTGATCTAGGAGCTGGGAACTCAATCCCCAAGATGGAATTCACTCCTTTCCCAAAGCAGGGATAAGTAGAAAGATTGCTCTCTTTAGGGCTGATTCCGAGGCTTGAATATAGTGGCCACAACTTCTCTTTGGAAGAGAAGACTCAGTCATAGTAGGACTATGACTTATGTTCATTAGAGGGATCAGTGATACTTAAGGAGACAGATATGACCACAGGGACATAACGGTTATTGGCTTAGCTGTACTTACGAACGATCTGTGAAGGATTGCCGCACTACTGATTGGTTAAGATGGACACATAATATATCTGTGGTAAGGAGAGTTCATCTGTCAGTCTTTAGTGGAGTGTCTAGCAGTTAACGGATGGTGGATCCTGTGACTAAAGAGTTTAGTTAGTTATTCATATACCATTGGAGCTTCGAGCTATAGATGCATAAAGTCCCCTTGGTAGCTCAATGGATTTAGTTGAGGATCAGTTCTTGGTGTTGATTTGAAATGTTTAAATTGACAAGAGGTATTTTGATTATATATGATATAATCGGTTTGATGTATGAGATACATCTAGTGGAGGATTGATGTAAATGAGATTTACATTAAGTACCATGGAATAGAAAAAGAACTATGGTTTATATGTTTCATGAGATGAAATATTAGAACTATAGGTTATAAATATCGTATGATAAGTTGGTTATCATTTATATTTATAATAATATTAATTATTGGATAATAATTCTTTTTCTTTAATAACCAATTGAGTGGGCGGTTATTTGATTTTCATGGTAACCGTGAGTTAAAAGGAAAATTGATTTCCTAATTTTAGTAAGTATTGAAAGGTTTTTTACAAAAGAATAAAAATAATTTTGAGTTTTCTCTCGGCAAAAAGAAACTCACAGCGCTTGTCAAGTAAATAACGATTTATTAAGCGACAACGTGATTTGGTAAACGATCGTGTAATGTTTGTAGGCGATAGACACCGAGCTAAACGATGAGCTAAACGATCACATAGCTTTAGCTAAACAATTGGGCATCGACCTATACGATAGGTCTTCGCTATCTCCCACTTGCCCAATCGTGTACACGATTGTTCTTACCTTCTTCATCTGCCTCAAACCAAGTTCGAATAGAGCCCACCTCTGGATTCTCACACCAAGAATACCAATGTAGCCTTCTTGGTGGGTCATACTCAACTCGACACCGTCGAGATTATGTGGAGGTCATTCGTGTTGCTGAGGAGTTCGTGACCTAGGCGATCGCTGAGGACGAGCACGAAGTGTTCGTGCTGTGTTGCGATCATGTAGATCGACCGTTCGAGGTTGCTGTGTTTGAGCATTCGTGCACAAAGGAGTGTGGAGACGAGTCTACAAATGTTCGTAGAGTTCTTCCTTGTTCATTTGTAGTGTTTATGCTGTAATTTCTATATTAATTGTATAACCGCATGTTTTGTATACAACTATAATTTGTAATGGTCATTCATGATTGTAATTTGGAATGATCTTATTTCCGTTGCTCATGGAAATCTCGAGTTCTATTTCCTTCAGTCTGCTGATGACACTACTTGTTATCGACGATTAATTGGACATCTTTTGTATTTACAAATATCTCATCCAGACATCTCATTTGTTGTGCATAGGTTAAGCCATTTCCTAAAAAATCCTACTATATCTCACATGAATGTTGTTCATCACCTATTGAAATATCTAAAACGATCACCAGGACAAGGGATTCTGATTAAACCAGTCACTACTTTTCACCTTCAAGCCTGATGCAGATTCGGGGGCGTGTTTAGATACAAGGCGATCTGTCTTTGGGTTTAGTATCTTCTTAGGAGATTCCATGATCTATTGGAAATCCAAAAAGCAGCCAACTGTGTCGAGATCCTCTGCTGAGGCTAAATACAGAGCTTTAGCCTCTGTGACTAGTGAACTGCTGTGGATTGCCCAACTGCTAGCAGACTTGAACATTCAACATTCACTTCCGGCCACTGTTTTTTTTATAATCAAGTTGCATTTCAATTGCTTCAAATCCAACTTTCCATGAGAGAACAAAGCATATTGAAATAGATTGTCATTTCGTTCGAGATAAGATTGTTGATGGTTTTCTCAAGGTGCTTTCAATTTGTTCCAATCTTCAGCTAGCTGATATGTTCACAAAGACGTTATCACACTCTGTTCTATTTGATGTCTTAGTCAAGTTGGGTGTCCTCGATATTCATCTTCCAACTTGAGGGAGAGTATTAAGAAATAAAAACAAAATTCCGTTAGTTTTTCCGTTGTAGAGTATGTTAGTTTGTTGGGATCCAGTTTGTTAAGACCATTTTCTTTTCTCTTCCATCACTCTGTTTCTGCCTGCTCTGTATATAAAAAAACAGAGTTCATTATATTTATTCTATCAATCTATCCATGAAGAGAATGATCTTCTTATTTTATTCAATATGGTAATGTATTAGATGAACCCATGAACCAACCCAGCCCATAAAATTTTCATTTATTTGAATCCAACCCAACCCAAATGAGTTGATAACCCAATCCAAATTGCACAGGTTGATCGATTTTTTGGGGTTGTCGGGTTTTTTGAATACCCCTAGTCTTTGAAAATGTTGCTATACACTTAATTATTAATCTTATAAGTGTTACTCATTGCAAATACCCTATTTTTTTTATTTGTATATAATGATACAACAAAACAACAAAAATGTGCTAAGCATGAAGTTTACATAATTTTTTAAAAATTTTTTTGGGATTATATATTTTTGTACTTTAAAATATTCAAAACTAAATTTTATATTTAAAATTAAAAAAAAAAAAGAATTAATAATATACCTAGCACTCATTACTTTTATACTAAGATAATTACAGTAAATAACTTTGATATATTTCTGTTTTTTATTATAAATTATGTATATCTCTTCAAGTTCATATTTGTTCTTAAAAATGATTGTAAAATAGTAATAACTATTTAAACTTTTTCTTTAGTTTATTTTACATTTTTATTTTGTATCCAATTTTAATGAAAGTACATAGTATTTTTTTTTTTTTTTTGGAATTTTTAGTAAATAATTAAAAATTTAAGTGTTATTACATTTCTTATTTTTTTTAAAAAAAAAAAAAAATCGTTCCTTATTTTTAGGGAAAATTTTTATAAATAGAAAAATCCAAAAAATATTTAAACTTTATAGCAAAAAGTTCCAAAAATACTTTGTAGTTTTGAAACTTTTTACTATAATGTGTAAATATTTTTAAATATTTTTTTATACTTAAAAACATTCCTTTTTTAGATTATGTGCCTTTATAATATAAATTTTTAGTTTTGATATCAAAGATGATTGTGATGTATTAAATTATTAGTTTAATCTATTTATAATTTTTAAGTAAAATTTTTGGAACAAAATTTCAGATCTACATCAGTTTATAGTAGACATGTTTTCAAAAATAAAATTAAAAACTCATAAAGTAACATCATTAAAGATTTGGAATTGGCTATATTTGTTTAAGGTTGCTTTTTGTTGTAAAAACTGTTTTGGTGGTTGTCTCAAGAATTGTTTACAAGATGTCTCTCCAAATGCTAATTTGCATATTATATCCCTTATTTGGAATATCATACGTTTTTCTTTATCTCGGATATTTTCTATATTTATGCTTGCATATTCAGAATGGGGTCTTTTCCCTTTTCTATTGTGCTTATTTAAGAGCAAGTTATTGTCTTGCTAAAGTTGCCGTTTTGAGTATTTTGTTTAAAGCTTTTTAATTTGTGTGGTGGCCGAACGTTGTGATTGTGTGTCAATCTCTATGATGGTGATTCATAATTATATTAGACCTTGAGGTTGTGTTTTAGATCGACGTTGAAGCTTACTTCTTGAAAAGGTTGTCTTGATTTTAGGAGAGGGGCTTAAGATATCATTACTTGAGAAGGGATTCTCATACTTAGAGGGAAGTCTATAAGTGATTGCTTACCAATATATACGTATTTAAGAAGAGCCTTAAGTTTCCTTAACAGAAGATCTCACACTTAGAGGAAACTTAAGTGATCAATCATTGAGTTGAACTATTCGTGTGTCACTATATTTACCGTTTATTTATAGATAAGTATAATATTATAATTGTTTAACTTCATAATAGTAAAAATATTTTTCTTGGACACACTATTCCTAGATACAACCTTAAATTCAAAATCAAAATTTACTATTTGTCTAAGTAAAATTGAGCATAATTGAGTGATAATTCAAAAAACACTAAAATTCACATACCCCACTTTAAAGAACAAATATTTGAGAATCAGAATCATATTTCAATTTTGTAATATGTATAAAGTTAACTCTTTTGTTTACGTTATTATTTTTTTATTTTTTTTATAATTACATTTATTATTTATTGCTTCATCCTTTAATGATAGATATCGGCATATACACCTTTGATCTTTATATATATTTTCAAAGAAAAATAATCTGTATGTGATCTAATATTTTTCTTTTTTTTTTTTAAAGAAACAATTTTTCGTGTGTGTTTGTTTTGGGTGTATTAGAATATAATATAGGGAAGACATATGGACCAGATTCAAAGTTGATGTCATCAATTATATCACCTAACAAATTTGTTTCAAAAGAATGATTGACAAATAAAAAAAAGAAGCATCTTATTTTAATGGAAAACTGCAAATATTTTATATCCTATACATTAAAATAGATTAGGCAAAAGATTTAGAAAGATAAAAAGATTATTCTTTAGAATAATAATTAGGGTTATTCAAAGCATGAATAGCTTAAAATGAATTTGTTGGCTATAAATTATTTATCTATAAATAAAAATATGAAAATGATATATCTTGAGAGCAAGATTTTAAATGACGAAAATATCGAATTCTCAATTTTATAAAAATTTTGATAAAAACATTGCTAAAAATGACAACTTAATGAATATTTTGAAAAAATTATAATACAAATATATTTAAATTAATAGATAAATATTTTACTCTTTTTAAATAAATTAAAATGTTTATTATTTATATTATATTCGTGTTAGGAACATTCTTTTCACTTATTTTTTTATATTTTCTAGATTTTCATACAATATGATGAATATGTCAATTTATTTCTCATGTGGATGTCAACTAAGTAGAAATATTGAAATATCAACAAAAAAAAATCGATATTTTGATGAAAATTTAATAACGTAACTGAGAATATATACTTAAACAAGTTGAATCAAATTAGATATGTATTACAGTTAATGGGGTCTTAATGTTTGAAGATATATTTATTTCAACCAGGATAATTAAAATATAAAGTGAATGAGTCATGTGATTAGATTAGAAATGCAATTTTAAGATTAAATAATTGACATTCACACACTCTGATTTGTTTTATAGACTTGAGATTTGATCTTTTTTTAAAAAATATAATTTAAATTCTGTCATCCACAACTTATTGAGAGTATCCAAATCCACTGCCTGAGAATCAAAATCCACTACTTGAGAAAATTCAAAGCTTTACATAAAACCCAATTTCATTCAAATATCTATGTCACCTTCGTTTCATTAGGTAAAGAAATACAAACAAAACACGTAGGTTTAAAAATAATCAATTTTTAATTATAGATGTGTTTGGTTTCTAAAATTTTAAAGTATATCATTTTATTTCACGAATTTATTTGAATAGATCTAAAAGGTCTTTCTATAATTTTTATTATTATTTTAAATATTGACGTGACATTTTAAATTAAAAATAGTAATTAAGGATGAAGTGGAAAGAATGATGAAAATCTTTAATTACTCTTTTTAATTTAAAATGTCATTTAAATATTGACATGATGAATTTTTTAAAAGGTAAGGGTATTTTTTATATTCTTAAAAGTTTATGAGTATTTTTTAAACAAAATGCTAACTGTTTTCATTGAAAACTAATCATAAGGATATTTTGGAATGTATTTTTGAAAATATAAGAATATCTTTTAAACTTTTGAAAGTTTAAAGAGATTTTTAATACAAGTACAGAGTTTAAAGTCATTTTTTATAATTTAGCCTAAAAATCACTCATTTACCTTTAAAACACATTTTAAAAAAATCTGGGTTTAAAATGATACATTTTAAAACTTTAAAGATCAAATGTACCTATTGTTGAAAATTTAGGGGACTAAAAAGTTAGTTTTACTAAAAAAAATTAGATAGCCTAATTTAGAATAGTTTTTTGTGTAAGTGGTCAAAGGTTCAAATCTACCTATTCCATTTTTTGATATCAAAAAACAATGAATTTTCAAATATTTTAAAATAAAAATTGAAGGTTAAAAGTTTTTTTTTATTACAACAATTGGGGTAGGGGATTAGAACCACATACTTAATTGTTACTAATACTTTGGATGACCTATGCTCGCTTTGGCTAAAGATTCAAAATATTAAAATTTATTTTCTAGAAAAGATATTAATACATTTTTAGTGAATATTGATCTTGCTTTTCAATTTGATCATTAAAAATAAAGCATACTTTTATTATAATATACTTATTGAGAATCACATAAGATATCGATTTAAGTCCACTTTTTGTGTTAATATTATAACCAACTTAAGGGATTTGAGATTATTTTGATATATAAATTACTTTTCTTTCCTTTACATAGATTGTGTGGATGTGTGTTTTTTATGCATATAATTCAATATTTTTAAGAATCTCTATTGGTGTTGCCTTATATTATTCAAAATAAAAATAATTGTATCTATATTTTTTTTAGTATTGGGAGATTCAAATATCTGACGACATCTTTGTCGAAAATTTAGATTTTAATGTTAGTTTAGCTATATATATTGACAATAATTGAATGGTTTTGTTATCTTAATAGCTTCTTAAATTTTTAGTCTCATGATTATTTTAACTTTTTGAATGAATGTGAAAAGGAACTCATCATGTCAAAATATAAGAGTTTAGAAACGTTGTGGACTTTAATACTTATTTGAAGTATGTGTATTTTCATAAAAGAAATAGATTTTTCAAAGTGATATTGATGATTTTGATTTTTCTAAAGTCTTTAGATGATCGAAACAACTATACTTTCATTGAAAATAACTATNTATATATATTATCCCCTTTGCTCAAAAAGTAAAAAGTATTCAACAACAAAGAACAAGTTATGGGGGCTTTTGAAAATGATGTGAGGTAGGTTAAACAATTGTCAAGAATGTGCAAAGGGCCACAAACAATTACTTCTTCAAGAAGTATTGAATTTGAAGGGTAAATTGATGTCTCACCTCTTTAATTACAAGAAGAAAAATGAAAATTTTCTAACTTTGACATTTATGTTGCAACTTCATTTTTCATACCATTTCTTTTTTATTATTTAAAGGTAAAATATGCTCTTTGGAGAGACCAAATAAATCATATCTTCGTAAATATTATATTCTTTTCAAGTACAAAATCAATATCCAACATTTTCATAGTATTAGTAAAAAAAAAAAAATGTGCAATGCAAGTGAAATTTTGTAGTTCTAATTATTTTTTTAAATAGTAATATTTTAGCATGTAATAAATAAATATTATATAATTTTGTTTTAGTTACCTTCAACTTTTAAAAGTCAGATAATGTAACAATTTTTATTTTAATGTTCTCATATTATCATCAACAATTGGTCTAGTAATTAAATTATCGAATTTTAATATGTTAATATTCCAGGATTGTAATATATATAGTACAATAATTTTTATTCTAATGTTATTATATATCTACTGTAAAGTCACACAAAATGATGCATTGTTTCACGATATCAATTTCTACGTTCATTCGATTAATTCTCTAATTATTTTCTCAATACTTTGGATCTCATGGAATTAACTTTTTAAGAATGTAAATGTAAGTATTTATTTTGTTTTTCTTTTACACGTACATCCCCCATATACATTGGAAGAATCAATGCACCAATTTGATGTGTGTGTAACCACCTCCATCCCGAACAGACACTAGAAGAATTTCGGGAACCGACATTAAAGATAGTGTTATTAAAGCCCTTTAATGTCGGTTGCCTTAAACCGACATTAAGGGTTTTAATAACACAGTCTTCAATGTCGGTTGCAACTGACATTAAAGGTATTAAATGAAATTTCCAACCGACATTAAAGCCCTTTAATGTCCATTGCAACTAAAGACTTTTTTCAAATGAAACCCTCTTAACCGACATTGAAGCTCAGAATCTGTCCGTTTTTTTTTTCATTTCCATTGCCTGAATCCATTTTTTTGGTTAAGAAGTTAAAAACGACATTATATGTCTCGTGTTGGGTCAGGAAATGTCCGTCATTGTTTTTATTAAAAAGTATAAAAAAAATTTGCATGGAAAACCATCGATATTTGTCTTCCACCTATGAATTTATCCACAAACAAGAATCAATATTTCCAATCCATTACATATACTCATCAAAATATGAAATAAACACACTAATCACCAACATTTGCTTAACAATATCAGACTTTCATAAAATACTTACACCAAGCCATCATTTCTCTCATTCACAAATATCAATTAGTACTAATTCCATGAATACTTAACACCAAATACCCCATGAACACAAAAATACTATACATAAATCTTCCAATAAACAGATCATGGTTAGATAAATTTGCATTCGTTCTAAGCTAGCATTTACATTCTATTGGGACAAAAAACAAGAATTACATCCTTAAACAAATCGACCAATAAAACTTGCCCATTGGGTTCGAATTACATAAATCTCTCCTTGGGTATATGCATTTTTTGTATTGAACTACAAAGAGAAAAAAAAAGATAAATTTAACATAAGTTTACGTTCATTTATTAAATTAAAAAAAAAGATAAATTTAACATAAGTTTACGTTCATTTATTAAATTAAAGCTAGTATATAAAAAACAAATAATTTACGTATGAGGCTAGTAATGGGAGTAGTAGGATTATGCACTATTTCGTGTATATACTTTTGCACATAGTACCCGCATCCTATAGAATCTAATTGACGGGGGCACTACATATAAAGAAGTTGAAAACAATTATTCTTATGTTCGAATGAACATAATTGTTAAAAAATGAATGCAAATTTACCTTTACAGGTTTCCATTTTGGAGAAGACTGATAGTGTTGGAGATCGTGCTTGGTTTGCCATGTTTTCAATCCACTAAATAGTTTGAAAACATTAGTTAAACACAAATACTTCAATTAAGAGCTAAGAAAGTTCAATTACACTTACATACTTATAACTCCATGAAAATCCTCTTAACCTTACTTCGAAGAGAGTCCAAAACATAAATACAATTTTCTTGTAAATTGATTACAATCAATATCCAATGATAACTATAATAAGCAACAATTTTGAAATATTAGTACGTGTATAATGCAAATTAAAAATAACTTAAGAACTTGTATTTACTTACCCTATGTTATATGGAATAAGGACTAATTGGTCTAAATTAGCCAATTCTAATTGATTGGCTAAATTTCTGGATCGAATATCTTGAGACTTCATGTGTGGCCATATTCTTGCTTGATCAATTATAAAAAACTTCTTCGTAATATCACGACCACATCCATCCCAAAGATACCTAAACAAAGTAAAAGTTATTATTTAAACATGAAACAAAGTATACATGAGTGAATATAGATGAGTAATACTTACGCACTGAATGTCAAAATATACATGTTGCCTATTTCAACCATATTACAATATTGGATCAGATCATCGCAGCCTAAATAAATAAATTTGTCTCTTCCAAATATATACTCGTCCAAAGTGATACGGATAATGTCTACATCGTTTATGTGATGCATGGCATATCCGTTCAATAGTTTAATGACACCATTGACGTCAATATATTTGGAGGATTGGTTGAAGCTCTTAATTATTGAACAGTCCTACCATAACCAAAGTTACAAAAATTCAAAGTAGGAAAAATAATAAATATCCAAACTCATATATTGAGAAAGAGACATACTTTTTTCTCGTCAACCATAACTACAAGTTCACGAGGCCATTTTACGAAGTTACCCATTGCTTGATTTAAGGACTCTATTTTACCCTTCACAGGAATTGGTATAGGCAAATCTTCTCCAATGACAATGTAAATCAGAACTTTAACAGTTAAGCATGACACATCATCATCAAATGTTGTGGCTACTGCAACAATATTATCTAGAGTTCCTATAGCCAAAGGGCATGGTGTCCCCTTAACAAATTTAAAAGGACTTATGTCATGCATGGTTAAGCACATACAATATGATTAAAATTTAAAAGTCACAACAAATAAATTACCTCCAAATCTTCTTTAGGCATCTTCTCAGTATCTTCTTCTTCAGATGCACATAATGCAACACTTCCAACAGATGATTTGGACTGATGAGATTGTCTGTTATGAGTTCTTTCTCTTGACACTTTACCATGTCGCCGGCTCATTGAGAACTTTGGTTTTACTAATTGAAAATATTGGGATTGGGAAACAAAATCACTCATTCCTCTAACACGTCCCCAATGTTCCTCTATACCCAATGCTTTGGTTAGAACATCTTCACCTTCATAAACTTTAGCAAATTTATCCTGTAAAACATATTACAATTTTCATCACAAGTCCCAAACATTATATATATGTCATCTTAAACTTTGCTCAATATAAACCTACAATTCTATTGGCACATTCTCGAGTAGCTTCGTCAAAGTATTCATTATTTTTTCATTTTCTTGCTTCTTTCCATAAAGTTGCCCGATAAGAAGGATCATTCGATAGGTTCTACATGAACATACATATTTAATTAGCATAAACATATTAGAATAAAAGATTTAATTTAAGTCGAAAAACTCACTAATTCTTGGGTAAGATTCGCATAACCCTTCCGAGAAATGTGATGATTATATACACATTTCGCACGTCTTTCTTACTGAAGACGACTGATTTTCTGTACAACAAATCTAGTTGAAGTTACCTATCAAAACAATGATAATGTTGACATTTAATTTATTGTGAATGACTTACATCCCATTCTTCACTCAATCGTTCATTGACGAACGATGTCCACTGATCTTGCTCTATATGAGAATATTGTAGGGAAGGAAATTGCAAGACCAAGGGTTCATCCTTAAATGAAAGTATGAACTTTTGAGTCAATGTTGTCTTGAAAGTTCGAAACTTCCTAGATGCAGACATGAGTATACAATGTTTGGACTTAGAGTCCACATTGAACGACATCTGCACAATGAAAAAAGTAGTTAAACAATAAACTAATAAACAACTATGCACATGAATTAAAATTTTAGAAAACATACCGCTACACAATCAAAAAGTTTGTCTTTTAAATGGTTTGGAACTTTTTTCCAAGAATTATACGTTAAAGATATTTGTTGTCGAACACAAACTCTTATATAACTTTGCATCTTCTTTGCTCCAAATCCAATCGGTTGTCCATGTTCATTATAATCGATGGTCAAATGTTACCCAGATGTTCTTATTTGTGCCAACTCAGACATTGTAGTTGGTCCACGTGAAATACTTATTCTGCTATGTTTTTATGGGATCATATTTCTATCATCCTCGCTGCTACTTGTTGAATTTTCTATGTCAATATGCAAAAAAAATGAATAAATAAATAAACATTACTCACAATAAATGACATATAATCTTAATATTTAAATACATATAACCATAGTAAATGACATACCATGTTTAATACATTATTTATCAACCTATCTATCCTCACAATCATTTCTAATGTATATGGATGTTGTATCATCAATCTCAGTAGATGTATCAACATTGGGCATTCTTTGCATACCTCCATAACCACACTCTTGTAGCATATCTCCTATTTGATCTTCATAAAAATCATCCTCAATTGTTCGTTGTGGAGATGTTAAAACAATTGACTAACTCGGGGAAGAACTGGAGCCAGAGCTAGTTGGGTTGGGGTAAAGAGCCGTAAGCGCAGTGGGGGGTGACAGAGGTTGCGGGATCTTTTACATAGAACACTTGTTTTGCTTTGGAGGCTAAAATAAATGGGTCTGATTTATGTTCAATACGATTGAGGTCCACAATAGTAATCCCAAACTTTTCTGTTTTGAATCCAGTTCTATTCTCAACTCAATTACATTAGAATAAAATAAATGATAATCCATGATAGTCAAACTCCCATATTTCTTGTATTACACCATAAAAGGTCATATCTGACATGACGGGCCTTTTGTCCTTAGCACTAGAGACTTGCATTGTGGTAGCTATTATACTAACTCCACTATTTTGAATCCTCCTAACATCATCGCGATTCTTTGTGTGATTTAGTAACCATTGACCACGTAACCAGAATATTTTGCCACAGTTGGATAAGGTCCATTAGCTATCCATCTCAAAGAAAGCGATATGGAATTTTTGGGAACTTCGAGAGCTAGTGCAACCTACGATATATTTCATAATATTTTAGTAGTTAACATTTAATTATACATCAAATAGTAGGTCTCTAGAGATTACCCGTGTGGACAACCACCGACTGAATGTACGATTATGCTCTTCTTGAAGCCACTTTCTACTTTTATTTTTACCATAATTGAGCTTAGACAAAATATCCCTATGTTGCCTATTATAAATGACAAAGTTAGTAGATTATTGAATAATCAAGTAACCTAAAACGAGAATAAAGTGGAGATCTACATACTCGATGTAAGAAAGTACATCATTTACATTTTGATTGACATAAAGATGAGCTTGATCCAACTCATCCTTACTCGATCTGATAAAAGAAGCAGCTGACATTGCTCTATCAATGTTTGAGTTCGCTTTCTTTGTTGATGAGTTTAGCCTAATAGAATTAACACCATATACGAATTCAAAACAAATCTCTATAGTATCTTCGACAAAATAATTTTCTCCAACACATCCTTCTGGTCTATTTCTATTTCGTACATAAGTTTTCAACACTTTCATGTATTGTTCAAAAGGATACATCCACCTCAAATAAACAGGTCCACAAAACTCAACTTCGCTTATGAGATGCACTACAAGGTGTACCATTGTTGTGAAGACTGATGGTGGAAAATACTTCTCTAAGAGGCATAGAGTGACAACGATATCCTTTTGCATACCCTTTAACTGAGATGAATTGATCACCTTGCAACATATAGCATTAAAGAAGAAGCATAGGCGAGTAATTGCAAGTCTTACATGTTTGGGTAAAATATCACGAATGGCTACTGGTAATAATTGTTGCATATGAACGTGATGGTCATGCGACTTAAGTCCGTAAAGTTTCAAATCTGTAAGCGACACTAAACTTTGAATGTTCAATGAATAGCCTTCAGGTACTTTAATTTCTGATAGTACCTTACAAAAGCTCAATTTCTCAGCTCTGTTAATGTATAACATGCAGGAGGTAAAAAGACTTTTTTCTCTCCTACTTGAGGGGCTAACTCTGATCTAATGTTCAGTTCCACCAAATCTAATCGAGTTTTTATTCCATCCTTCGTTTTACCAGGAATATCAAGCAATGTGCCAATAAGATTTACACATACATTCTTTTCAATGTGCATCACGTCTAAACAATGTCGCACGTCAAGATACTTCCAGTGTCCTAATTCAAAAAGAATTGATTTTTTCTTCCAATAAGTTGAAGGGCTATCTCCACTGTTCTTTCCTTGATAGTTTTCTTACCAAATGAATATTGATACTTACTTGTTTCTGCAAGAATTTCTTCCGTAGTCAATGGTTCTAGAGCAAATTCTAATTCTTGGGCACCATTAAAAGCTTTCTTTTGTTTCCTATATGGATGATGGCGGGGTAGAAACTTGCGATGCTCGAGATATGCCATCTTCTTCCCTTTTGGTAAATAAGTGGATGAAGTATTCTCTCCACAAATTGGACATGCATGATATCCTTTAATTGTACAACCACAAAAGTTACCATATGCAGAAAAATCATTAATGGTCCATAATAAAATAGCTTTAAGCATGAAATGTTGTTCTTCATATGCATCGTAACATTTTACCCCATCTTTCCAAAGTTTTTCAAGTCATCTACTAACGGAGCTAAATAAACATCTATATCATTTTTCGATTGTTTAGGACCAGATATTAGTGTAGTCTACATAAAAAAATTTCACTTCATGCACAACCATGGAGGTACATTGTACATAACTAACATCACTGGCCAACAACTATATCTACTACTAAGATCTGCATGTGGATTTACCCCATCTGTCGAAAGAGCAAGACGAAGATTTTTAAGTTCTGACCTAAACTCTGGCCATAAATTGTCTATTTTTTCCACGATAGGGCATCTTTGGGATGTTTTAATAAACTATCTGTTTCTTTTTTTTTAGCAAGCCACGTCAATAAACTTTTTGTTTCTTTACTTCGAAACATTCTTTCAAATCTTGGAATTGAGGGGAAATACCACATGATTTTTGCTGGGATATTCTTAGCCCTTTCCTTTAAATTCTTTTGAAGCTTCCATCTTGACATAACACAAATGGGGCATACATTTGCATTAGAGAGTTTTTTTTTCTAAACAAGTAACAATCATTTCTACATGCATGAATCTTCTCGTACTTCATTCCAAGAGTACCCAACATTTTTTTTGCTTCATAAGTAGAAATTGGAATTTCATTAGGACTAGGTAATATGTCATGAATTAATTCCAACAACTCAGTGAAATTCTTACCGCTCCATCCAAATTTAGTTTTCAAATTATATAACTTTACCAATGTAGATATTTTGAAAAAAAGTTTTACAATTTGGATACAATGGTTTCTTCGCATCATCTAATAATTCTTCAAACTTTTTGGATTTTTCACTAAAATAGTTATTGTATGCGGTCTCAAACATTCCAGTTGTGTCATCAACATCACCATCATCCTCATCAACTTCGTCTCTTTCACTAGTAGACACATTTTCATTGTCTCTCTTAATCGGTAATGATTCACCGTGAAAAATCCATGTCTGATAACTTTGATCTATACCAATAAAAAATAAGTGATCTCTTATTTTGTTCACATTTAGAGTCTTTGCATTCACACAATTCAAACATGGACAACTCATGACATTCAGTATATTTGAATGTTGTAGACTATTTTTAATAAACATCTCGAACCCTAAACCATATTCAGCTGACATTCTATTCATTTTCATCCATGACTTATCCAAGATTATAAAATATGCAACTTAATCTACAAAAAAGAAAAACAATAACAAGGGAAAATTTAAAAGCATAAAATTATGATTGTAAAATATGCAACATCAACAAATTTAAAGAATCTTAATCATTGGAACATAAAATTAATTTAGCCCATTAAATATTGCCATTTTTGTTTTTATCTTATATTTATTCATGTACATTATGTTTCCTTATTCTCCAAATATCATTAACAAGCTCTCCACTACACAATACCATTGTATTCGGTTTTCTTCACCACATTTTCTCTCAAACATAACCAAAAGCATTTCAAATAACTCCTAAGTAACACTTGAACCACACCAATTAATAATCAACAAATTTCAAGACTACCAACTAAGTATGTATTCTTCAACTAATTTAATTCCAACATTTCTAAATTTCAATAAGCTTAATCATTAAAATAAAAATAAAATGAATTAAATAACTTAAAATTTCTAAATTGAAAATTCATATGAAAATAAAATTATACATTTCCAAGCAAAACAACTTAAACAACCCACAAACTTGAAAAGATACGAACCGGAACTCGAAGATTGGAACGCCAGCGAGCACCGAACCTTTGCGAATAAAGTTGAGATGATAGATTTGACAAATGGCAAGCTGACCACGACGTCGGTGACCCACCTCTACGATAGGAACCACCGAAAGAAACCCACCGGAAAAATCCCACGAAACCCACTAGAAAACCCACCGAAGAACACCCAACCCACCAAAAGAAACCCAACCCACCGAAGAACACCCATCGAAAGAAACCCGCCAGAGAACACCC